>NW_015386433.1:935444-994035 GCF_001527695.2 Protobothrops mucrosquamatus
TGGACAAAAAATGCCGGACAGCCTTGCTTGGCGACCCCCGTGAAATGGTCAATCGACCCCAAATGGGGTCCCGACCCACAGGTTCAGAACCACTGACATAGACAGAGAAGATGCAGAATATGTTACCAGAACCAGGTGCACCAATGCTACTTGAATCATTTGCAATTTGAATACAAGCAGTATGAGGACAATATCTGTTCCTGAGACTGCAGATTGTGAAACTATACACCAGAATAACAAGATGGCAATGTATGCACAGGCAGGGGCTCAGTGCTCTCCCTTTCGGTGTTTTGCAAGGTTGTTTTTGTGTGTGTTGTATGTGTTGTTGCTTGCTTTTGTCATGCCCTGTCAGGCGAATAATACCTATGCCTGGCACAATCTTTTGTAAATCGGACTACAGAGTGAGCGGGCTATTACAGCTGAGTTTCTTTGCTCTCATGATATACCGGTGGATGCAGCTAGGACCCCAGGTTCTCCATGGGTTACTATCCCAGCAGGGAGGAGGTGGAAGAAGCGAAGGAACAGAAAGCAAAAGCGAGGCTGCCAGGCTGGTGTGCTAGCAAGGTTGCGTAAGCACCCAGACAAAGCACCACTTCCAAGCATTTTTCTTGCCAATGTAAGATCCCTCACCAACAAAATGGATAAGTTGAGGCTGCGAATTGCAATAAGCAGGTTTATCAAGGACTGCTGTGTTTTACTGATCACAGAGACCTGGTTTCACTCATCTATACTGGATAAAGCTGTAGAGCTTGTGGACAGTGTACCACCAAGACAGGAGCAGGGATTCTGGTAAAAGCAAAGGAGGGGGTTTATGCATGTATGTCAACAACAGTTGATGTACCATCACAAAGACTGTAGACAGTCACTGCTCTATGGACCTGCAGTACGTGACTGTGAGATGCAGACCCATATACCTTCTGCGGGAGTTTATCGTGGTCATAATCATTGTTGTTTATATTCCACCTGATGCTAACTTGGCTTTGGGACTTTTGTATAATACTGTTAGTAACGAGCAGAATAGATATCCTGATGCTGTGCACATTATAACGGGGGTCTTTAATCATGTTGATTTAAAAGCAGCGTTCCCCATGTTAAGTGTGCCACTAGGGGAGCAAATACATTGGACAAGGCCTATTCCAACATTAAACTTAGCTACAGGGTTATACAACTACCACACCTGGGCCAGTCAGACCATATGTCCATGCTTTTAGTACCAGCATATACTCCTCTTACGAAACAAGCTCTGCCCATGATAAAGGCTGTGAAATCCTGGCCTGAAGGCACCTCTCAATAGCTGCAGGACTGATTTGAGAGGACAAACTGGGACATTTTTGACCACCCAGACCTGGAGGAGTACACTGCAGTTGTTCTGGGCTATATTAAATACTGCACAGATAATGTTACTGTGGTCAAATGCATCCGGATTTATCCCAACCAGAAGTCTTAGATGACTAATGAAGTCCAGCATTTCCTGCATGCCTTTAGGTCTGGTGATGGGGCAAAATATAGTCTGAAGAGAGGCATTCGTCAGGCCAAGGCAGATTATAAGAGGAAGATTGAAGATCATTTTCATAACAATGATGCAAGGCAGGTATGGCAGGGGATCCAACAAATCACCAACTATAGACGCTCTTAGAGGGCTAGATTAGGCAACTATATTTCTTCAGCCCTTATTCTTAATACTAGCTCCCTACAGGGCTGTGTGTTGAGCCCTCTACTTTATACCCTCTACACTTATGACTGTACCCACACTTATCCCAGCAATATTATTATTAAAGTTGTGGATGATACAACATTGGTGTGGCTTATCTCTAAGGCGGATGAGTCTGCCTACTGGGATGAGGTGGTGCGGTTGCTCTTGTGGTGCAGAGACAATAAATTGGTTCTCAACACCACTAAGACCATACATCATAGGAGGAATAGATCAGACATTCAGCCCCTGATCATCAGCAGAGACTGGGTGGAGTGGGTGGCCAGCTTAGGTTTCTGGGTGTTACCATAAAGGAAGACCTGACCAGGAGTGCTCATGTTATAGCATTGGTTAAGAAGGCCCAACAGAGATTATATTTCTTGAGACTTCTCAGGAAACAACAACTGAATGAAAAACTGCTGGTGACCTTCTACCATTGCTCCACAGAGAGCATTCTAACCTATTTCATTTGTGTATGGTTTGCCAACTGCACAGTAGCAGATAGGAAAGTGCTCCAGAGGGTCATTACTATCACCCAGAAGATTATTGGCTACCCTCTACTCTTCCCCACCCCCGGACAAACTGTACAGTTCCCACTGTCTTAGGAAAGCTCAAAACATTGTTAAAGACTCATCTCATCCTGGACATTCTTTTTTTGAACTATTACCATCTGGCAGACTGTATAGGATAATAAAAACAAAGACAAAACATAATTGCAATTAAATTGTGTACAGGTAGTCCTCCATTTACAATAGTTCACTGAGTAACCGTTTAAAGTTACAACGGTACTGAAAAAGGTGAATTACAACCATTTTTCACATTTACGACCATTGCATCATCCCCATGATCACATGATCAAAATTCAGATGCTTGGCAATTGACTCATATTTATTTATGACGGTCATGTGATCCCCCTTTGTGACTTTCTGGCAAGCAAAGTCAATGGGAAAGCCAGATTCATTAACAACCACGTTACTAACTTAATCATTGCAATGATTCACTTAACAATTATGGTCGTAAAGGGTCATAAAATGTGGCAAAACTAATTTACCAAATGTCTCATTCAGCATCATAAATTTTGGTCTTAATTGTGGTCATAACTCGAGGACTACCTGTACTAAACTAATACTATATTGAGACTTTATTTATTTTGGACTACAAGATAATTAATAAATAAATAAAGTAAGTAAATAAAAATATTAATATTAATATAATAATATAATATAATATAATATAATATAATATAATATAATATAATATTATAATATAATAATATAATATAATATAATATAATATAATATAATATAATATAATATAATATAATATAATATAATATAATATAATATAATATAATATAATATAATATAATATAATATAATATAATATACAATATAATAATATATAATATAATAATATATAATATAATGCCATTTCCTCAACTTACTATCCTATAGATATATTACGCTACAATTATATCAGTTGGGATAGTGGGAATTCTAGTATAATGCCCTTGTGAAAAACCACATTGTGGAAGAACATACTAGGGCACATGGTTGGCTGGGGAAATTCTGAAAGTTGAAATCCACACATCTTAAATTTGCCAAGTTTGAGAAACACTGGTCCAGTAAATTATTCATGAATCCCAACCTACTCAGCAAAACAAAATGCTGTACACATAAGACCTTAACATCTTGATATTTTTGCACTATAGCAATAATACTGCCAGCACAGCAACATCAGCAGTAAACAATATATAGAAATCAGATCCTGTGGATCATTGTTTTAATATTCCTTCAATTATTTCCTGAATTTATGACCTGCTATAAATTTATACAATATGAATGTCTGAATAGTCTTTTTAAAGGTAATTTGGGAAATGAGAATTTGTATTATGTTTAGAAAAAATCTCCAAAAGCAAGAACATTCAATATACATACCGTATTTTCCGGCGTATAAGACGACTTTCTAAACCCTGAAAATCTTCTCAAAAGTTGGGGGTCGTCTTATACGCCCAGTCATCTTATACGCCAGAAAATACAGGTATTCTATTTTATTCCTTTACACATGTGGTTTGGCATATTACTCATCAAGTTTTCTCTCCCCCCCCCCTCTCGCTCAAACTCTATATTTTAACTGGAAAAGTTGGGGGTGGTCTTATACGCCCAGTCGTCTTATACGCCGGAAAATACGGTAGATAAAAATACCAATGTGCTTATCTTGAGATGAGTGTATCATCTAATATTGCAACAGTAATTTGTCAAATGTAGGATGTGTAGCGTTTCTAGCTCCAAGGGCAAAACTGGAAACAAATTACATGCTGAGAGACTGTATCTATTTTCCATATTTAATAACCATAAACAATATTAAAGGGTTTGCATGGGCATGGACAGCAGCAAACCACAATTGAGGTACAATGATGCATGTATGATGCATTAGCCTTTTTCTGCTATTTTTCCAGCTAAATATGGAAAAACGTAAATAGTCCCTTTTAATACTAAAAGATGGGCTTAAAACTTTTAGCCTGGGTACAAAGAACTATGAAACTAGTAATCTTAGATTATAAAATATGTTATTTTCTTAGTGTGAAAATAGTAACCATGAGAAAATCTAAGCATCCTTGAGATAATAAGAGTGAAAAGGAATTTAATTTGCTAATCTTCTTGATAAAATCCC
Organism: Protobothrops mucrosquamatus; assembly: GCF_001527695.2. Taxonomy (NCBI): domain Eukaryota; kingdom Metazoa; phylum Chordata; class Lepidosauria; order Squamata; family Viperidae; genus Protobothrops; species Protobothrops mucrosquamatus. Next base: position 939,808 of record NW_015386433.1, read on the forward strand.
TTGGATCTCTAAATCCAAGAAATTGGGGAAGGTCCCTTCTGAGACATTTGCCACATCCTTATTTCTTCTGAAGATTCAGCTGACTCTTATCTGATCATTGTTTAGTCTAGGACTTTCCTCTTGTCTTCCAGCATCATTCCCACATACCATTGCACAAAGACAGCTAATATCTAGCTAGGATTTCTGGAAATTGTAGTCTCAACTTTTCTGCCAGGGAGACAGGTTGGCAAGGTACAACGACCACTAGGCTCAACTATTTTAGTAATCACAGTTAGGAAGATGGGGGGAGATCTGAAAATAATCATCTCATGGTTGTATTCTGTGAAGAGACCAGATATTGACGACCTTTTATCTTTACTACAAGAATTGTCTGTCAGCAGTACATACACATGGTAGAAATATTGTTAAAATGGTCACAATATGACACTTAATCTGGCTGGTACATCTTTATTTTATTTTGTTTCTAGGACATTTCCAATATTAATGGCCCTCAGGAAAAATTTAATTGTATGCATGCTTCATTTAAATGCAAATAAAACGTGACCCTTTTTCTTCCCTAAGGGAACTGTGGCAGCCTGAAGCAGCAATCCTGGCATACCATTAAATGTGATTCTGATTTTTGCAAACAATGGTTTATTCACAAGTTAGATTTATGTAGACAAATACTATCCATCTTTATTCAGTATCTATTTGCACAGAGATTAAAGGAACTTCTTCCAAGCACATGTATCCCAGATTGCAGCCTTAGAGCAGAAACCTACGCATATCTATTCAAATGTCCCATTCCAATCTTTTCAGATAAGTGTGTATAATACTGAAATTAATAACAGCAATCCTTAGTGAAAAATGATGAAGGAAGGAAGAAAGTGAAATAGTATGTCATCTGCAATTTTCTAAAATCTATAACTTATCCCAACAAGAAGGAAAAATAAAAGTGGCAACTCAGTGGTAAAGCATTTATTTTATATGAGGTTTGATTCCTGGCATCTCCAAGAGAACAAGGAATATCATGAACAAAATTGGTTAAAGCCACAGGAGCAAAACTGGATGAACCAAAGATCTGATTTAAGATAAGGTAATTTCTTATGTTCCTATAGGAAGAACAGACTTAGTGTTTTTGTTTGTTTTTTTGTTTATTATTCATTTTAGCCAGGTCCTTTCTTCCCATTGATTTCAACAAAAAGTCTTAGCTCCAGACTACAAAGGTAAATACCACAGTCTTAAAATCACTTAAACAAATAAATAATCTTTGAATTCAAGGTTGTCATTTATTTCTTCTGGAAATGATCTGAGACTATCACCAGCACAACCATTACAATAGTAGGCCTATTCATAGGCATACAATAGTGTAGTGGCATGCCCACTTTGCAACTTTGCCCTTTCTAATTATCTTACTTCCAGTCTTTTATCTTAACTAAAGCTCTAAAAGATAATGAACATTTGCAAAATAAGTGTATTTAATATATATACCTCTCTCTCTATCACATGCATGGACAATCTGCCCTAGGATGTGCTTTATAAAAATGGGAAGGAGCATTGTAATGACACACTCTTCCCACACATCTGATTTCTTCTGATGTTTAAGACAAGAACTTCTTTCTACTATAGCTTCTCCCAATCTAGGTAAAAATCCTGGAAATTGAAGTCCCAACACTTCTGGAGTGTTCTAGTTGAGAATGCCACACTAGAAGCACTTTCAAGAAAAAGAGGTTTGTTTTCTTTCTCTTCCAGTTTAGAAGAATGGTAATGACCACAGATTTTCCTTTGACAGCTCCAAGAAATTTCATCCCAACAACCCAGTTGGCTAGGAAAATTATTGATCCATTCTTACTCAGTAAATTCTGTATTTTATCAGAGACCTGAACCCAAATCTCCCAAGTATAATTTTTTAGTCACTATGTTATTCTGGCTAGTTTCATATGTGATGACACTATAGTAAATAATTATTAGAAAAAGAAATGTTTGCAGCTTTTCATTTTAGGCTAAACAGCTTTTTCAAAAATCAGCTTTCAATTCTGAATAAAGCACTATTTTTCAAACATGACTAGAATTTAATAAGAAATTAGATAGTGTCTAATAATAGAAAATGTTCTGATTTCTATAGAAAGCCATGGGAGAAGGAACCCTACTATACTTTTTTTTTTTGCATGTTGCCAGTTAATAAGGTCTTTTATTCAATACATTTTACACAACTGCAAGCAACTGCAGAATTCTGGTTGCCAAGAGATAATGGCACTTTGTTGCACTGGATTCTCATTCCTAAACTAGGGCACAAATGTTCACTTTCAAATGCAACCACATAATTCAAATGATATCATCATTTGTACATCATCAAAATGATATATAGAGCAGTGGGCAGCTGTCCAGACCACCTATGGCCTAATTTACATATAACCCTAAAATGTAATATGATTTGTTCTGCTTAATGTAAGAGGCACACCACCCATCTTAATTTAATCAGACGAATAAATCTGACTTCTTCAATAAAACTAGTTTACCTATATGCGTAGATGTAGCATTCTTTCACACAGCCCAGAAGTTACTTAAGCAGCTGTTTTCAAGTATTCCAGCAGGGTAGCAAATTCATTGAACCATTTAAATGTTTAGCTATTTATACAATAGTATGACATCTTTAATTAGGAGTGTCACATCTTTAATTAGTTAAATGTTTTCTTCCTCACACATACAATTGCTGTTGTTTCTTTTTTTAAAAAAAATGTATCTGATAGATATATTGCCTTCCATATTTCATCCTATTTACAAATTTACTGACCCTCAAAATCCAATATCGATCTTGGGTTGCTTTGATCAATACTAATCTGTGTAATAAATTAGTCTTTGCATTGACCTCAGAAAAAGTCGCTGCATACATAGGAGTTAAGCAGAACAAAATATGTTTAATTAGAAACAACTACATGTTTATGTTCTTCCTCCAAAGAACTTAATGTGAAATGACTTAATGTGAAATAAAACATAAATTTAATTCTCATAATAGTACAAAGTCCCTCCTCTCTACTCTTCTGATGTAAATAAACTTTCATCACACTGGATGCAGCTAGCTTAAGAAAATGGACATCTAATTTTTATCAAGCTATTAATATCCCTTATCTCTATTCTTCTGATTGAAATAAACTTTTGCCACATTGGATCCAGCTAGCTTAAGAAAAAAAAACATTTAATTTTGATCAAGCTGTTAATATCTACATTATTCTCCCTTAAGGAGAATAATTTCTTTCTTTTTTCTATAAAGAAAGAATATCTTACTAGTTAAAAATTAACTCAGCAAATTCTGAATTAACCCAGATTTATTTCCAAATACAGAAAGGGCAAGACAGCTATTACCACTATGCTAAAGATCCATGCGTGATGTGAAGTACAGCAGTTCAGAATCGTGTGACACCTTAATAAATGTATTATCACATAAACTTCTGTAATCCCAATCTGCTTCATCAAATGTATGGAGTACAACATAGAGAGCAAAGAGAATGGAAGGTATGATGAAAAGAGAAGCAAGAATTACTTATCAATAATGACCATTTACAAGCAGTAATTAGGGTTGCCAGGTCTGCTTCCAAAAAATAGCGGACAAGCGGGGGGGGGGGTTAAGTAGTAAAAAAAGTAGACTGTACAGCTTTAGATTACGTACCATTTCATCATAAAGCTTTTGAATAAAAAAAATGTCCACTATTTTGTGAAAAAAAATAGTGGACATTTTTTTGTGAAAAAAAATAGTGAACATAATGTGAAAAAAGTGGACTGTCCACTCAAATAGTGGACACCTGGCAACCCTAGCAGTAATCATGTATAACACAAATACATTGCACTAGCATTCGGCTATCATGTATAATATTGTGCGGAAAAACGTGATCTCTTTTTAATCCATAGCAAATTATGTTAACTCTCTTGAGGAAAGGTAGCTCAGCTGTTTTTAGTATAGAATCAGTTATTTGGTCATTGATTGCAATGGCCTCCATCACTGATCCTAAAGTCAATAAAACAGTATCATAGCAGAATATTATTTTCCTTTATTATTGTTTGGATGTTGACAGCTAAGTCTCCCTATTCCAAAATAGAGCTACAGGCCTCACTGTCTTCTCTTCTTTAGTACCATTGCAAAATTCTTCCTGCTCAGAACAGAACTATTCTTCCAATATGGCTACCAACCACAAATAAACTCTGGAGCACAGTAATTCACCACCTCCAACAATCAGAGCATTAATATTTATCTTCTCAAGTTGTCAAAAATCCAATGGAAATAGTTCTGTATCAGTCTCCATTTAGATACATCCCTTAGCAAACAACCAGCATATTTTGGCCTAATGTGATTCTTGGCCTAATTTCAATATTGCTGCACAAAAGATCAATTCAGATTTTGGGTAAAGGCTACTTTTTCTCTCCTTGCAGTGATTATTATAGTAATCCTAGGGGTTTCTATCATTTTGGGTCTCAATGATTGTTTACTAATCTTCATCCTGTAGTTTTCTACCATATTGCTTTCTAGGTACCTGTACTATATAATTTGTAGGGGTATGACAAAGAGAGCTTTCCCAGGCTACAAATATATGTATATATTTCCATTGTACAGAATATGAAGTAAGCTTTTTGAATTGAATTTATTAACTGCTATCTTAATGAACATTTCCTGGAAAAAGCATCCTAAATTCAATAAGATGGTACTGTCAGAGATTTTTAACAATTTCTCTTTCCCTCCTCTCACTGTATAGCCTATTTTACTATTTTGCTAGAATTGAAAATAATATACCAATGGCTATTTGTTAGTGACAACCAAATATGAAAAATAACTTGAGATTAATATGCAGCAATTTTATCATATCTTCATGAACTATGAAATCTCATTCCGTAGATGCAGTAGAGATGCTAAAACAATGTGGCTTGCAATGTGACTTGCAGCATAATGCATAAGAACATTTATTTAGTTCAAAGCAATAATGTTCTTTATCAACACCAATAAAAGCTATTCCTTTAGCCAAATATATAAACAAACAATATCAAATTTTTATACCTATTATTCAGCCTTTTCTCTTAAACCTGTGTGGCTAATAGAAGTGATCCAATTTACTAATTTGTAAAGCACATAAAAATAGCAAGAAAGAAAAAATATTTTCAAGATAATGACTGTTCTCTTATACAATAAGAAGCCAGAATTCCAAAAAATAATACTAGCTTACTATGAACAAACTACAGGCCAGTCCATATTTGCTCCTTTTTGCCAATAGGAATAGCTAAACCAAAACCACCAAAAGTATAAATTCTTGTTTAGGACATTATATATCATCACAAGGCTGGTTTGGAACTCTCTAGAGACCACCTAATAAAATGTAAGTTAGGGTTAACTGTAACAGCTTGAATGATTCAGCATTGACTTGTAGCATTCTTGTCTTTTGTTGATGAATGAGTCTGAAGCTCATTTCAGAGGAGGCAGAGTGACAAGAGATGCTTACACAGCAGTAGCTGCAAAATAATTCATGTAAAGCCAGCAAAAAATTATTACAACTGGAAGACTTTTGGATTTTTAAAAAAAAAAATACAATTCATATTAGAACCATATCTGTGACATACTTGAGGATTTTTTTTACTGTACAGCTTTGGAAATGATTCAAAAGAAATGCTTTGGATATTGGATGAGTACAACTTTCTGCTATTCCTTAAAGTAGCCCCAATTTTTTTTAAACTTCTGGGCAACCTTGTTTAAAGCTGCCATTACTTTAAAAGTCAAACTAATATTAATTAGTAAATTCCTTAAAACAGCAGAAATACTTTTTCCACCTTTATTGGGAAGCCAAGAAAAAAAGAAAAAAAAACACGTTCTTTCTGAACATCAGAAAAGTGCATCATGTCAACTTGAAAAAGCACATTTTTCTCAAACATTTTCTAGAACTGTCATGCAATTCAAAGTAAATTTGCAACTGTGTTAGTGTTGCAGACAAGGACATACTCAAATTTGTTTATTTAATTTATATGCTACTCATCTTGCTAGTTCCAGCACATTCCAAAGCATCTTCTGGAGATCAAATCCAAAACCTTGAGCAGCCCTATAAAATATGAACAAAGCCACTATTCATTATTTGAAAATAAGTTCCAGTAATCTGAAAATATTTTTTTTGCTGGAATTAGAATTGAAAAGCTTTTTTTCTGCAGTTACACACACAAAACATGTGGCTAGACTACTACCCCAAAATTACACTGACCTACCTCCAAAAGAGCCAGCGTTTAGCAATGAAGAACAATTTGGTACAGTCACAGATCTCGTATTAGTTTCCAGAATGTTTGACCAATGATTGCATGACAGTTCTAGCCAAATCATCAGGAGGATGTTAGACACAATGCATCTGGAGTACAGTTGTGTTTTAGCTTTGGTGCAATTATATTTCATCAGATTAAGAAAAAGCTAGAAGGTAGAATGTAAATGAAAGTGACAATACAGATCCATTATAAGGTTGAAAGAGTTTAAAATGGTAAAAGTAACAACTTTTTAGAAATGCATGTTAGAGAAATGAAAACTGAGATTCAGAATAGGGTCTGCTGCACTCATCTGCCTGCCTTCCTGTATTTATATAAGGTAGCCCTCAACTAACATCTCCAAAGGGGTTCAAAATGCAGCTCCCAACACCTGTTACCACAAAACTTGACAGGAATAATGGAAATTGTGGTCTTTCAGTGGGCACCAAATTTGAAAAGTAAATTTTAGTCTCCATTACCATAAACATAAAGCAAGAGGAGTACAGGTAGTGCTCAACTTACAACAATTTGTTTAATGACTATTTGAAATTACAATGGCACTGGAAAAAAAATGATTTATGACTGTTTTTCACATGTGCAGTATTCCCATGGTCACATGATAAAAATTCAGACACTGGGCAACTGGCATCTATTTATGATCACCTTTTGCAACTTTCTGACAGGCAAAGTCATTTGGGAAGCCAGATTCACTTAAAAACCTTATTAACTTAGGAACTGCAATGATTTACTTAACAACTGTGGCAAGAAAGGTCATAAAATGGAGCAAAACTCACTTGATAAATGTCTTGTTTAGCAAGAGAAATTTTGAGCTCAAAATTATGGTTGCAAGTCAAAAACTACCTGTATTACACCCAGGGGCAATACCTGGGGTACCCTAGCGTAGAATTTAATAACCTTGGCAAGGTTGTATGGATTTCAGTTCCCACAATGCTGTCTAAAAAATTCTGAGATAGAATTCTGTAGAATTTTTCAACTCCCCCAGCATGTGGTTTAGGAAATTCTGGGAGCTGAAGTCCACCTATCTTAAGAGTTGCCAAAGTTGAGTAACACTGGCTTGATTTACACTACCTAACACTCACCTGGGACAACATATCAAATTCAGTGGGAACAAACTAAGTCCACTGCTTAGAATAATACTGTGAGGTTGCAATCTTATGCACAACATAATTCGGAATGAACCCTACTGAATAAGAACAATGCTCATAAATTCCAAAGAACCTTGAATACTCAGACCAGGCCAAGAATTTGCCTAGTCCGACCTTACCTACCACAGCTGTCTTCGCTGGAGAAGTGCTCAAACCTGGCCTGAAAGATGGCAATCCCGCTCCACTATCTCTACGAAAAGCACTCTTATGAAGGACATTGCCCCAAGAGACTGTGGCAGAACTGAAGCCACGCCCACCTGCTCCCACCGTCACTGCGACATCTGGAGAAAAAAAAAATAAATCATCTCCTGCTCCGGACTTGCCTCCGTCTTTCCCCCTTTAGCAGAAGTTGCGCGCGCGCAGTGCGGCAGACTGCACTTACCTCGCTGCTGGGGGTCGCTGGGGTAGTTGTTATGTCATCTCCTTTCAGGGGCGCTTTGCTTTCTCGCCATCAGATCTTCTCACTCGCCGACCCGGTTTTCCCTCGGAAGGTGCGCCACCACTCTACTTCACCTTCTTTCTGACCGCCTCGCGCGCGTTCTCTCCTTCCCCAAGCCGCAATGCAGTTCCCCGCAGGACCGGGGCCCAACTTGCTTACTGGGCGAGAGCTCGCAAGGCTACTTCCCTAACGCCTCCTTTTGTATTAGTTGCCGCACCGTCCGAGGACAGCTGGAAATAGCGATGGCAGAGATGACAGAGTTCTCTGTCGTTTAAGTCTTTCAGCTTGGACTACGGTTTAACTTTCTCCCTCACCACCACCGTCGCCGCCGGGCTCCTGACATCAATCGCTCGCCGCGGTCAGCGACTCTACACTGACGCTGCAAACTCTGCGTTACCAGGAAGCGGGATGGGTAATAGCGGAGTATCTGGTGGAATGCCAAGACAAAACTGAGTGATGGAAGTTATACTAAATTCAAATGGAATCTCTTAACCTCGATATTCAGATGCTTAACCAATAGGGAGAACAGTAACTGATTTTCCTATCCCAGTTCATCCCTTTCAGTGATACTGCCATCTGCACAAAAAACAATTCCACAGCTTTATTCCTCCATTGTACTAATAGTGCAATGGGAATATAGATTATGATGTATCATTTCCGATTTTGATGGGAACCTAGTAAACAGCACCACTCTATTGGTTAGGATTTTTAAACGGAAGCATTTCACAATGCCACCTCGTATGTAAATCTGGCATTGGTATCAATTGTTAGTCTGGCTACCACATCCAGGCAGGGCAGCATACTTAATTGAACCCTTCAAAATAAAACAAAAAAATCTTACAAGTTAGAATGTGAAGACTCAAGGGACTGTATATTCATTCTAGACTGCAAGGTGTTCAAACCAGTCAGTCCTAGAAGAGATCAACCCCGACTGCTCTTTAGAAGGCCAGATCCTAAAGATGAAACTCAAATACTTTGGCCACCTAATGAGAAGGAAGGACTCACTGGAGAAGAGCCTAATGCTGGGAAAGATTGAGGGCAATAGAAGAAGGGGACGACAGAGAATGAGGTGGCTGGATGGAGTCACTGAAGCAGTAGGCATGAGCTTAAATGGACTCCAGAAGATGGTAGAGGACAGGAAGACTTGGAGGAACATTGTCCATGGGGTCGCGATGGGTCGGACATGACTTTGCAATTAACAACAACAAAAAAAAATTCTTCAACTTTCCAATTTTCCCCATAATTCCAGAACTTCTTGGTGATTCCCCATTCAAATGTAGATCCAATATCTCCCTGATTATCTTTTAAGAATAGCCAAGAATTGCTACCTAAGGTTTATATGAGTTTAAAAGGACCCCTCCTGCTCACCCCCCAAAAAGGTGTGTGCATATTTATAGGCTTTCACATTAAAAAGCAGTTTGCTGCTCTAACAAAGATTTTATTGTAATGCCTTTTCAAAGCAGAACAAGTGGTGCTTTTCTTCAAGAGACAGATCAGAAAAGATTCACTGTTTTGATGCAGACATTACAAGAGATTTCTGCAGATGCCATTTCTGGCAATGCAAAGCAGAAGACCAGATATAATTGTCTCACTTACACCCTTTCTCTCCAAGTGAAAAGAACCCAAAGGTAACACTTGGGATAACATCAAGTATTAACATTAGGCATACTACTCATTTGCCACACAAAGCTCAGTGGCAGAGTAGAGAAACTTTGAGAATGAAGGATGAAATATTTGGAGAAAAAAAACTTGATGAACACATTGCAGGAAAATAGTGCAAAGTTTTGTTTCAGGTGCACATGAGATACTAGACAACTCATGGCCTGTTGAGTCATTGTTTCTTAAATATTTTCTTACCTAAACAAAATGACCATGGATCACCACAAATCTCTTCCCTTCTCCTTCCTTTCCTCTCTTCTCTTCCCTTCTCCTTCCATTTCCAGCAGGTAATAAATGACTGCTCCTTGGTGGGGGAAGGAGGAAAGGGTTGAGAGATTGGCTGAGAAACTGTCACAGAATGACAGTTGAAATGAAGATCATGTAACAGCAACAGCTAGTAATACTGAAGCAGCTATAACTTTCCCAGATTTCATTCCCTTATCATAGTCATAGATTAAGATTTGGGGCACATTCTCAATAAACTAGCCTATTTGGTGCCCTATGATGCACCATTTTGCCCAGGTAAAGGTCATGACAAAAAAATTAAGCAGCATATAGATGCAGATCAGTGCACATATACAAGGTCTTCTTCATTATCATCATTGTGCCTATTATTGCTTTATTTGATATCCATTTTATTAAACCATCCCAACCTTATGAAATATTTTAACACACTATTATTATTTAAAATACAACAGTTTCTATGTGTTGTATTATACATTAGAACAGGGGTCCCCAACCTTTCTGGGTTGGTGGCCCAGTGGAAAAGAGAGGGGCAGGCACCTTTATGCGCGCATGTGCACAGACACAAATGTGGCTGTGCAAGCGTGCATGCAAATGGGGCCGTGAGCTTGCACACTCCGTACATGGGGCTGCTAGCACCAGTGTGAAGCTCACGGCTCGGCTAGCGCTGGCATGAGGCTCACGGCTCAACTAGTGCTAGTGTGAAGCTCACGGCTCGCAGCTCAGCTAGGGCCGGTGCAAGGGGGTGAGCACGCACACACGCACTGGCCAGCCACTCACATGGCCCACCAAGAGGCCATAGCCTGGTAGTGGGCTGAGGCCCATAGGTTGGGGATCTCTGCTTTAGAATGCTGACATTAGGCTGTTTATGGTAATAATTTATTGTGTATAGTACTTTTTTAACTTCATATTTCCTGTATTGTAATGCCATTTAATTTTACAAAACTTGAGAGGTTTTTTGTTATGTGCCATCAAATACTTTTTGACTTCTAGCTAGCCCATAGATAGATTTTGTCTAAGACATTCTATCTCTAACTTGTTCTTTTATGCCTTCCAATGGCATATTCATTTATTTCCTTCTACGTTTCCCAGCACTGGAGCTTTTTTCAGAGAGTTGGGTCTTTGCATAATATGTCCAAAGTAAAATAATTTGTGCATTTTGTGAGAACTCTAGGGTGTTTTATTCAATGACCCATTGGTTTGTTTTCCATGGTATTCTCAGCATTCTTCTGCAACACCAAACTTTAAAAGTATTAAATCTTCTCCTGTCTAGCTTCTTTTAAGTCCAACTTTCATTTCCATGGTGTGTCACAGGAAATACCATGGCTTGCACAATTTTGATCTTTGTAGATATTGATACATCACAGCATTTGAATATATTTTCCAAGGCCCTTATCTACCAAGTGCTAGTCTGTGGCTATTTCTTGGCTGCTTTTTCCTTTATTGTTGATGGTTGATTCTAACAGGCAGGAGCTAACTTTGATATTTTCATTGCCAGGACTAAAATTGTTTGTCCTACTTGTTGCCACTAGTTTGGTTTTCTTTGTATTTAAAAGTTAAGAGCAGGAGATTTTTTTTACTTATTAATGCCCTTATTATTTGCTATTTACTGTAAGTCTGCCATCAATATATAAAAGTGTTACTTGATTTCTAGTTTGAGTATACTGATTTGTAAAAAAAATTAAGAAAATATCCCAACCTTTTTCAAGCTGATTTTTAAAGGAAACACATGTTATTCAACAAGTATCCAGTGCAACAGAAAAACAATAGGTCATTAATATAAACATAAGTATTTTGTTTAGTTGGGAGGTCTGCCAACACTTTCTTAAAATCACTTTTATACAGATCTGCTTTTCTGATTCTAAGACTTAGAGACAAGACAGAGAAGGGTGTGTACCATGGTTTCCTCCAAATTATATAAATAGTCAAAGAAAGCTTGGGGAAAAATATGCAAGAAAGCCAACTTATTCAATATGCTGAAAGAATCGAGCAGTTATATTTCTTGATCACCATTCCCTGTTTCAAATACCACTTAGCAAACTTCTTTTGAAACATAGGAATTTAAAAGCAGTTTTTTAAAAGGCGCAAGGACCCATTAGTAAAAGAAAAAAAAGTTATACTGAATGTTCCCAAATTCTTGGACAAACTAAAGGAGCTTTTGGTACTCAAGCCATAATCCTTGCCTCTATGAATAAGTAAATTAAGGTTATTGTAAATTATTAAGGTTAATATGAACTGAACATTCATTGCAGCATACAGAATTTTTCTTTCTATATGCAAAGAATATTTTGCAACATTTGAAAAGGTATATAAAAATGGTTGCACAACTAATGAATTTGTCACACTTGTGAAATGGCATCTGTGCAAGAGACAGAAACAGAAAACTTCCAAGTATTATTCGTACATTTAACTGATAGTATATTTATGAATAAATAACCCAAAGCATATTATATGTTGTCATCATATTCTGCCCTTTTCTGTATTGTCACTCTGGCTTTCTTTGCCTGTAAGCCAGAGATCTACACTATTGATTGATTTAATTATTTTTGTTATTTATTTCTATAATTATAACAGTTAATGATGTAATGTGCTTCTAACTTGTAAAAAATTAGCAGAAAATGTTGTGGTATTCAGTGTTTTATTCTGGAAAAGTCACAGACTTTGAACTAAAAATTATAACATGTATTGCTAAAGCAGGAGCATGTGAATTAAAGATCATTGAATAGATAGACATATGGAAGCTGTTATTTTACCTAGTTCTAGGTAGTCTTTATTGACACATCTGGAACTTTTAACTAATTGCAGAGACCAAATACAATAAGTTTAGGAAGTCCTCAACTTACAACCACAATTGAGTCCAACATTTCTGTTGTTAAGTGAGACATTTGTTATGTGAGTTTTGCCCATTTTATGATCTTTCTTGCCACATTTGTTAATGAATCACTACAATTGTTAAGATACTAACACAGTTGTTAAGTGAATCTAGCTTCCCCATTGACTTTGCTTATCAGTAGGTCACAAAAAGTGATCATATGATCCCAGATCACTGCAATAGTCATAAATATGAGTGAGTTGCCAAGCATCTGAATTTTGATCATGTGACCATGGGAGTATGCAACAGTTCTAAGTGTGAAAAGTCTCCTAAGTAACTTTTTTCAGTGCCTTGTAACTTTGAATGATTACTGAGTGAAATGTAGTAAGTCAAGGACTACCTGTAACAAGATATGTAGCTTAACACTATAAAGCTTATTTGTGGCAACAAGTAACATGACAATTAGGTTGCATATAGAAGCTGTTCAAGCAAATACAAGCTCACTTTAGTGATCCATAGCAAAAGCAAACAGGAATGGTGGTTTTACATCTCTTTCCCACTTGTTTAAAAATATACAAGTCTATAGCAATAGCACTTATATACCGCTTCAACATGCTTTATAGCACTCTCTAAGCGGTTTACAGAGTCAGTATATTGCCCCCAACAATCTGGGTCAATCTTGAAACACTTTCTTAAGGCAATCTTAATATATTTGGCTCTGTTCAACAATTCACAAATCTGAATGTCCAGCTGAGATGAATATTTAAAAAAATCTTTAGGGCATTTATATAAATCTAACTTCCTGAAAAGTACAGATGCTTCAGTAATTACTCAGAGACGGTCAGAGTAGTTCTCACAACTTTGAACAGTAATGATGCCTCTTGTTTGATTAGTGCAGAGTGCATTAGTGTAATGCATTCTGCAAATTTATTCTTCTTCGTAAAGCAGGTGATAAGATATATTTTATAAAATTGCTAATACTGATTACTGATAATTTCTGTTTATATAAAGAATATTGTTATCTATATTTTCTATAAAGTATTTAGTTATTGATAATAAGAAAGGGAATCTCTTTCCTATTATGAGAAATAGAATAACAGTATAATCTATGTATCTTTGTCAGCATTTGTGTAAATTTCACTGTCCAGTTTCTTCTTCTGAACTGCCTTTAATGGAGAGTGCTTTCTGGGAAGGAAATTAGGTAAGAAGATCTTAGGCCACATCTGAGAGATCGTCTTTCTGCCTAGAAGAGATTTACTTCAATGTTTCTCCAGGGAGCGTTTCTGTGACATTTTCAAGCAATTCACTAGTTTGTAGAGCTACAATAATGACAAATGGGTGTGGATTAAGGGATCTAGTGCAATACTTAAGGATCTTAATTTGTGAGGAAGGATATCTTTTGAAGATCTCGTTATATGAATTTAATTAAATGTTTTGGGATGACTTTAAATAAAACAGCAATAACAGTATTTATATACTTTCATAGTTGGCAGTATAATATGTTTAATACATAAGCATTATCCATATAGCTTTGATACACTTTGCCAATTTAATTTTGTTGGGTCTTATTTAAATATAAAATTGCTGAGAGTTGATTTCGTAGGCTTAAGGATGGAAAAATCATAGATAATTCATCATAACAAATTGTTATGCAAATTTGCTGTTGGAAGTGATTATCATTAAAATAATAAACACATTTTTGGAAGCCTTCTGTCAGTAACAGCAGCCAAAAAAAGTCTGTTTTGATAATCCAGTACCAGAAAGGGCAAAGAGAGCTCCTTCCCTCCCTCCCGCCACTCGCTCCATCTCCATCTCACATATCTTTGAAGTATGATAGGAAGTTTTAAGGGAAATTTCATTGAAATATCATTCCTCAAATGAAAGGAAACTGTTGAAAGAAGGAAGAAATCCATAATGCCCTGCAGCTAAGAAATTTACAAACTTCCCTTCCCTCCAGCTTTTTAGTTTATTACATAAAGGCCTGAGAGAGCAAGAATAAAAAATGGAAATCACTGGAAATTGTGAATCACTTTTTGTAAAGCAAAGGCTATGTACCCAAGTCTGCCTAACCACCAGGTTGACCGCTGCTTACTCTACATGGAAAACCAACAGAAATATAAAATGGCTTATTTATTTATTTTATTTATTTATTAAATTTATATACCGCCCTATCTCCCTTGTGGGACTCAGGGCGGTGAACAGGCGATACTAAAAACCACGAATAAATAAATAATTTCTGTTTTAAAATCGAATTGAATAATAGGCCTGTTCTAAAAACATACCCATACAATATAGTATAGTATAGTATATATAGTATTAATATAGTATAAATAAATGTCTATGAAGATTCTCAGTCATACAGATCATGGTTATCCCAAAGGTGCTTTTTCAAAAGGCAGCTGGACATTCTTGTTTTTCCATGAAATAATTTCACTTCTCATCCAAGAAGCTTCTTCAGAGCTGAGAAGCAAAATGTCTTCAAGGAAAAACAATCAAATCCAGTTGCCTTTTGAAAAAGCACTTTTGGGATAGTGCTAATAAATTCTATTGGTAATTATTTCCTATCAAAAAAGTTAAAATGTGTTGTTAGTATTTGAAATATATTTTGAGAAAGTGTACTTATGAATTATTCTCAGCAGCATAGATCGTTTTTTCACAACAGACCCAAGTTAGGAGTTCTGAGACATCACACTAATGTCCACAAACCACTAATTTGAAACGATCTAAAAGTAGGGCAAGTGAGTTTTGATTTTCCTCAGGGAAGCTTAGCTTCTCTTTCACATAGTGTTTTCCCTTTTGTCCCACTTCTTTTGTGAATTAGACAAGACCACAATATGCAGACAATCTTTTGCTGACTGATGTATTCTATTGATTTATTGCTGTCCAGCTATTGTAAAGATCAGGACAGATGGTCATCTTCCTTGCTTATCTGCCCACTTCACAGCCAGTAACATTCATTTCAGGGGAAAAGTGTTGTGTTGTTTTTTCCTCAGCTACTATCATTAATGTGATATACAATGAAGGGGAAATGTATAATGGCAGCCCTGACCTTTGATTTATATCTTTACATTTTTCCCAGATTGCTCTGGTTAACATTTTTCAAGATGCAACTACTGACCTAGCCTTACAGAAAACTCTAGCGGCTTCCAGCTCTTTGCTCCTAACTCTGTTGATTTGCAACTCATTTTGGGATCAGGCTCCAAAAAAATTCCTGCCCTGAAGAAATAAAGAAGTAAATGCTAAAAGATCCAGGCTGAAAGGTTCGCATGAACAATGCATTTACATTCACATAGCTTGCTGGAATGAATTCTGGTCTCAAGAAAGATCATTTTCCAAAGACTCTGATTGAGACTCAGTGTGAACATAATCCAGCCTACAAAAAAAAAAAAAGAATTAGTATTCTCTGCAAGTTGAGAATAATTCAGAAGCAATGGCCATAAAGTAGATGCTGCTGTCTCCCAGTGGTAGGACTATCTCAATGCCTCAATTTGCATAAGGAGTCTGCCTGGTTTTGATTTCGTAGATTCTGTCTGGTCTTAGCAAATATAGTTTTCTAGATTATTTTTTGCATCTAGCAAGTATCTATTAATGATGTTTTTCATGTTCATAAAGAATCATGATAGTGTTTTACATATAATTATCACAATTAAATTGTTTGAGACTATCCTCCCATATAGTATACAGAGTTTACATACTTATAAGGCTAAGCTAATGAAGTCTTCTGGTTGCATGTAAAAAGTTCAATCTATATTAATTCATTGTGCCATTATTTTCTTTTTGCATTTTCTCTGTTTCCCAGAGAAATTCAATTCTGTAAATGAGTCAATAGGATCACTGCACTAGCAGAATCCTTCATAGTTGACCACAAGCTGCCACAGACTGATAAAAAGTGACACAATACTTGCAGCTGACCTCAATCAACAAATAAATGTGAAGTACATTTAAACTGGCAGTCACACAAATGCAAAATTGACATTTATTGATTTTCACTTGTCACTCACCTCCAAACTTTACAGCAGGGGTAGTCAACCTTGGCTCTTTATGACTCGTGGACTTCAACTCCCAGAATTCCTGAGCCAGCTAAGCTAAGCTGGCTCAGGAATTCTGGGAATTGAAGTCCACGAGTCATAAAAGAGCCAAGGTTAACTACCCCTGCTTTACAGAGAGATAGGAAACCAAACAATTAGCTCTCTTTAAAGAGCTTTTTTTGTCATAACAGGTAACCAGAGCTTATCAGAAGAAATAACAAAGTTTGCATAAACCAATTATTTGAGGCCCACAACCTTTACGGAGACAGCCAACTAAAATACCAGAAATTGAAAGATGTTCAGTGTGGGTGCTCAATAGTAGCACATAACCAAAGCTCAATAGCAACACATGATCAAATGCTTCATAGTTTGGGACCGGGTTAGATGAGAGATTGTCTCTTCCCAGTTACATCCACCTGAGACACTGAAGCAGAGAGGCAAGGAATGTTGTGGGTCTCATCTTGTGGAACCCAAGAGAAGGCTGAACCCCTTGGTAGGACCAAATGAATGGCCTCTGTGGTGGCTCCATCTGTTTGGAATATCATCCCCGCAGAGATTATACTGGTCCCTCCTCTTTTGTAAGGTCTTGGAGAACTGGTTCTGCCAATGGGCCTGGGGAATCCAGAGTGGGATGAAGCTTATCAAGTGGCTCATTTCATTGTGTGTTGTCACCAAGGGTGGAGCATTATTGTTTTTTATTCTTTTATTTGGGGGTTTTATTGTTTGTAAGCCACCCACAATCTTACAAACAAATGAACCTACCTGGTTTAGAAAACTACATAGGGTAAACCTTGACTAGCACCTGTGTAGAGGCCCATGAGGAAATACCAGAATCATAGGGTAGGCTGGAAATTTGAAAAAAAAATCAAACATCTGTATTGTTGCCAAGAAAATTATATAACATAGCCATGATATCAGCTTCATGTATATAGTCTAAATGAAAAGCTAATGAAGAGCTAATGAAAAAAATAGTTACTGATTAGGTAAATATCTTTTAAAATTAAAAGCTCACCTAAAAATTAACATAAATCCCATCATTGGAAAGAAAAATGCCAGATGCCAGGACAATTGAAAGCAAACTGTTTGAAACTCTAATATAAACCATGCATGGCCATTGTGGAATCTGCATGCAATAAAAGGCAAGTTATGCATTGTAAAGAGTGACTAAGCAGTAAGGTTGATTTCTGGCACATTCGCCTTGTATATACTGTAATTTATAAGACATTATTACAGTATATGGAACATTATACCCCTCCAAGGGGTCCATGGTACATGTGCTTTGCCCAGGAATAGCCCATTGCAAATTAATGTGGGTCCTCCCTTGCTGATCAATGGGCTAATAGCATCCAGTAAAATGTTTTTTCTTCTAAAAATGACTTTGATCTTGGAATCTCTTAAACAGAGATCTTCTTGTGTAATAAAAGCATTCAAATATTTTCAGTTTAGTCTGCAGCAGAGAGAGAGAGAGAGATTTAGTGCCTATTGTATGGAACTGACATCTTCTCCCACGGAGTTCTACACTGTTTATTTCCTCAAACTGTGTGCCTGTAGCATAAAAGTAAGGATTAGTAATGAGGTGTCCACCCCAGTTTTCTGACTTACATTTGAAAGTATGCCAACTTGGTGGCCACTTAATTTCTTATTGCTGCATTTTTACTTCCAAGTACAAGAAGGAACTTGGTTGCATTATTTGTCTCAAAGGACCACACTTTGGCTAGACTTGTGTAATGTACAATGTCTTTTGTCTGAGGCAGCAAAAAATCTAGGCCTATTTTTGTGCTACAGCAGCTTGTTGACTAATTCACAAAGAAGATGGGGTCACGTTATTCTCCAAAGCACCAGAGGGAAAGACAAGAAACAATGCTTGGAAACTGATCAAAGAGAGAAGCAACCTGGAATTAAGGAGATACTTCCTGATAGTGAGGACAATCAATCAGTGGAATAGCTTTCCCCCAGAAATCGTGGGCGCTCCATCATTGAAGATTTTTAAAAAGAGGCTAGACAGTCACTTGTCTGAGATGGTATAGGTTCTCCTGCTTGAGCAGGGGGCTGGACTAGAAGACGATGTTGCCATTACGGAAACATGGTGTGATGAAACCCACAAATAGAACACACAGCTAGAAGGATTTAAATTACTTAAAAAAAACAGACCAAATAAAAGAGGAGGTGGAGTTGCTCTCTATATAAGAAATAACTACATCTCTACAGAAATAGAGCACAACAATGATGAAAACTGTCTTGAATGCATTTGGGTCAATATAAAGGGGGGGGAAATGACATTGCCATAGGTGTATACTATAGGCCACCCAACCAAACAGAGAAAATAGATGAACTTTTTGCTAGTCAGCTAACTAAGGTATGTAGGAAGCACATCACAATAGTAATGGGGCACTTTAACTACCCTGACATCAACTGGGAGACAAACTCTGCACCAAGTGGAAGATCAAACATTCCTGACAAACCTAGCAGACAACTTTGTCTCTCCAAAAGTAGAGAAGGAAACTAGAGGATTAGCCATTTTGGATCTAATTCTCACTAACAGAGATGAAATGATATAAGGTGTTGAAGCCATAGGAACCTTGGGAGGAAATGATCATGCAATATTGGAATTCAACATTATGGAAGCACAAGCAATAGAACATAGTCAAACTAGAGTCTTGGACTTCAAGAGAGCTAGTTTCAACAAACGTAGAGAGGGTTTGAGAAGGATTCCATGGATGAGAATTCTCCAGGGGAAAACAACTCAAGAAGCTTGGGAAATTTTGAAAAGTGAGATAATAAAAGCCCAGTCTAGCACAATACCAACAAAGAGAAAAGAAACCAGCATGGCTGCATAAAGAACTCTCTGATAAATTGAAAGATAAAAAGGACAAGTATAGAAAGTGGAAAGAGGGAAACATAACTAAGTCAGAATATCAGCAAATAGCCCGAGCCTGCAAAGATGAAGTGAGGAAAGCTAAGGCTCAAAATGAACTAAGGCTTGCGACCAAAGTCAAAAATAACAAAAAAAGCTTCTTTCAACATGTAAAAAACAAGAAAAAAGTTAAGGAAATGATTGGTCCATTAGTGGGTGAAAGTGGCAAGAAGGTGACAAGCAACAGGGAGAAAGCAGAACTATTTAACTCGTTTTTCGCATCTGTCTTTACACAAAGGGAAAAAACAGACCAACCTATCAAAAATAGTGCCATAAAAAACAGAATAGAAACACAAGTTAAGATCGGCAAGAAAATGGTAAGTGAGCACCTGTCCAGCCTAGACGAGTTCAAATCACCAGAACCAGATGGATTACACCCCAAGGTTCTCAAGGAACTGGCAGATATGATCTCAGAACCACTGAACTATACTTTTCAAAGATCCTGGAGCACTGGGGAACTACCAGAGGACTGGAAAAGAGCTGATGTCGTTCCCATCTTCAAAAAAGGAAAAAAAATGGATCCAGGAAATTACAGACCTATCAACCTGACCTCAATACCTGGGAAGACTCTGGAAAAGATAATCAAAGAACGAATCAGCGAGCACCTACAGGCAAACAAAGTCATTACTAAAAGCCAACACGGGTTTGTCAAAAACAGATCATGCCAGACAAATCTTATTGCATTCTTTGACCAAGTGACAACATTAGAGGACCAGAGGAATGCTGTCGATATAATTTACTTGGACTTCAGTAAGGCATTTGACAAAGTAGATCACAACCTACTACTTGATAAGATAGAAAAATGTGGGTTAGACAGCATCACCACCAGATGGATCCGTAGCTGGCTGACCAGCCGAACTCAGCATGTGGTCCTCAATGGAACCACATCTACATGTAGGGAAGTGTGTAATGGGGTGCCCCAGGGCTCTGTTCTGGGCCCAGTGCTCTTTAACATCTTCATCAACGATTTGGACAAGGGGATAGATGGGAAACTCATCAAATTTGCAGACGACACCAAGCTGGCAGGAATAGCCAACACTCCAGAAGACAGGCTTAAGATACAAGAGGATCTGGACAGACTTGAACACTGGGCACTATCTAACAAAATGAAATTCAATGGTGAAAAAAGTAAGGTTTTACATTTAGGCAAGAAAAACCAAATGTACATGTATAGTATAGGGGGTACCTTGCTCAATAGTAGTAACTGTGAGAGGGATCTCGGAGTCCTAGTGGACAATCATTTAAATATGAGCCAGCAACCTAGAACTAAGGAGAAACTCCCTGACAGAACAATTAACCAATGGAACAACTTTCCTCCAGAAGCGATGAATGCTTCAACACTGGAAGTTTTTAAGAAGAAACTGGACAGCCATTTGTCCGAAATAGTATAGGGTTACCTGCCTGAGCAGGGGGTTGGACTTGATGACCTCCAAGGTCCCTTACAACTTTATTATTATTATTATTATTATTACCTCCAAAGTCCCTTCCAGTTCTATTCTATTCTAATTCTGTCTTTCCCTTTTGAAAAATGAAACATCTCACACTATTTGCCAAAGGTAGAAGAACGTTGTTGTTATGGGTCCAGAAGTAAAAGTTCAACAGAAATTAGTAAGTTCTCTGTATGTGAAACACAGGTCATAAAAAAGTTTGGTCCATTAATCTACTCATTTTACTTTCTGGAAAATAAAGGGTTTCATAGCTACTTTTTCTCCTACCTCCTAACTCTAGGAAAAAATCTACTCTTTAAGAAGCAAAAATAATGGAGTATGCACCCACCTGCTTTTAATCCACTGCTATGCTACAGATGTATGTGTATTCACTGAGCTCATCATGCAGTTGCAAATATATATTTGCCTTGTCTCTAAGGAAAACCAGAGCAGCAACTCCCCTTATAATATATACAACCCCAATCCCTTATTTTTATTTATAAACATTTCTATTCCTTTGTATCTCTGAAGAGGATCTCTAAATCTCTGTCACTGCTAAGTTCTAAGGCTTTAGCAATCTAGAACAGACTAACAAACATTCTTTTCCAGTCAAGATAATTTCAGTAAATAATGTTGGCCCTTGGGATACATCTTCCCCAATAAAATTATAACAAATTAACTCTTTCATAACACAAAAATGCCTGCCTTTGGTAATAGGTTTGCTATGCCTTTCTAGAACAGACGTGGTTCTGTATGAATGTAAATCAGTCTGAAAACAAAACTTATATCTAAAGCAGCCAGAAAAGTAATAAGAACTGTTTAAAAAGTTCTCTTTAAAAAAAATTAAAGAAATAACTATTAGGATTTACATTTTGTTTCTATGATTGCTAATATTTATCATAAAGACAGTAATTTTTAACAAAATTGTACTTGAAATGTTGTCAACTTCCCTAGCTACCATTTTTCTTTAAATTGTTATTGATGCTAATTCAATAAAATTAATGCTTTCCTATGTCAAGTAGCAATAAATATTCAAATAAAATTAGCAGGTATGTGTTTGATTAATGAGGCACATACAATGTCACTGCTCATAAAATTTGCATTATATAATTGTGATACTAAACCTAGAGTAAATAAAAGGGGTCAGTTATTCCTGAGAGGTATAAAAACTCCTGTAGATTTCTCTGAATTAAAGACCAAAAATGCCAAGGCTATTAAGTGAGAATAGAGCTGGATTCATATATTGCCAGATGCACAGAGTAATTTCTTATATTGCTATTTGCCCCAAATAGGAATCTTGCCAGACTATACCATATTCCATATATATCAGATAAATCCTGTAAAGGTTTTAGGAAAGATCTCTTCTGGGCCTCTTTCTGCCTACTAGGGATTTTAGCTCCTTAGGAAAGAGCCCCTGTAACCCAATGTCAGAATCCACCACACGTATTAAGCTAGACTACTGAATAAAACAAAATTAAATTTATATATTGAACCCAAAGAAATCACATTGCATTTACTGCTATGAGTGAAAAGTCATTGTTTCTCCATCTCTGCTAGCAGGAACAAATGATTTGCTGTATTTATGGGAAAGTGTACAACTCCACAACATTTAATACAAGTTATCCAAGATTATAGAAGGACTGTCTTATTGTTAATCTGTGATTTTGCCCTAATATTCTAACATCTTTAATAAAACAAATAAATTTTTTTACTTTTTTCAAACAAGCAAGAATTACAAAATCATTAATAACTCAATGAATGTCCAATTTACCACTTACTACTAATTATTAGTAAAGTCAACCATTTTTAAGATGGATAAATGATTTCCCTGCAACACTATTTAGAGCTAAACATATCACATTGGTAAAACTTTATGGAGAAAATAAAGGATAAGAGAAAGAGATTTAAATGAGGAAAGAGTTAGTGTTATTAAGAAATAGCAATAGGAAATAAATGTTTCTGAAGTAAGCTAGTGATATCTTGGTCCCTGGATAATATGGCAGTCAGTCACCAATATTCTTTTGTGTATTGGGATTAGAGGCTCCTGCAGAACAAAATGGTTAACTTTATACCAATAGCAGACACCTGATGAATCATGATGACTGGTCCATACAAAATGGTAACAAAAGTTGTACTTGGATTATTGTAATGTTCTAAATACATGAATATTGTTATGTTTGCTGTTTGTTGTGGCATTGAAGAGGCAGCAAAGTAAACAGAACTCTCTTTATTACAAAGGCAAAACCGAAACTGAAAAGCACATGCTCTACCCCTTTTTATACACTCATTGGCGGCAACCAATCAGATTATAGTATTCTCCCACTTAAATGCATACTAACTAGTCTGTAGACAGAAAGTCTGGCTGGTAGACCACGTGGTCTGCTAACGGTTCCTACACAGATCCCAGCAACCTGTTTCATAAATTTAACCCAATACATTACACCCCTTCCCCTTAGATCTTTGACACATACAACCCTTGTTGAATTGTACAAAGATTACAATATTCAAAGGCATAATGGCATACACTGAAACAAAAGCATGACATTACCCTGTTTCAATATCAAGAACACCATAAGCATTTCAGTTTACAAGAACACATAAGTATTCAAGATAACAAGAGAAATACATAAGCATTTCAGTTTGCAAGAAAAATACATAAGCATTTCAGTTTGCAATGACAAAAATCTTATGTAGTCTTTTAAATATTTCAGTGGCCCTTTAGCCTGCTCTGAATGCCTCGGAGCTGCTGCTAGCTCCCGATCTGCAAGCTCTCCTGCCAGGCTCGGCAGACCGGGGCTCAGTGACCCATCCATCAGTGACCTCTAGGAGAGATAATCTGGGGTGTCTGCTTGTTTGTAGTGAACAACCCCAGAAGCGGCTTGTGGTCAGTGAAGACCTTGAAATGGCGGCCATACAAAAAGTCATGACACTTTTTTTATGCCTGCCACAATGGCCAATGCCTCCCTATCTATTTGCGCATAATTGCATTCCACTGCAGAAAGAGTAATAGGCTATAGGAGTAATAGGCTATAGGAACTTGTGTTCCATCAGCACTAAAATGGCTTAACACAGCTCCAATCCCGTACGAGGATGCATCACACGTGTTGCTTACTGGCAACTGCTCATTGAAATGAGCCAACACCGCATTAGATGACAACAATGCTTTAACTGCTGCAAAATTCCTCTCGTGGACATTTGTTCACTTCCATTGGGCCTATTTGTCCAAGAGCTGGTGTAATGGCTCTGCCACTGTGGCCTTGTGGGGAAGAAATGCGTGATAGAAATTAAGAAGTCCCAAGAAGGCGTGAAGCTCTCCCTTCGTCTTGGGACTAGGTGCCTGCTGAATTGCTTTGAGCTTGGATTTAGCAGGATGAATACCTTCAGCATCTATACAAAATCTCAGGAACTCTGTGGAAGTGACCCCAATTTTACATTTTTCCTGTTTGAGCTTTAGGCCCGCTTTGCGGAAACACTGCAACACAGCCCGAAGCCTGTCAGCGAGGTTTTCGACTGATT
This sequence comes from Protobothrops mucrosquamatus, assembly GCF_001527695.2. NCBI lineage: Eukaryota > Metazoa > Chordata > Lepidosauria > Squamata > Viperidae > Protobothrops > Protobothrops mucrosquamatus. The sequence goes on from NW_015386433.1 coordinate 964,252, forward strand.
CCTTGGCTATCAGGACATCATCGAAATATGGGCATAAACCCGGAATATTGTGGAGCGTGCGCTCCATTACGCTCTGAAAAATGCCCAGGACTACATTAACCATGAACTGTAACCGCCGCACGTTGAAGGCTCCCCGGTGGGTTACTATGATTTGGCCCTCACCCGTGGCATCATCCATCGGCAGCTGCTGATAGGCCTGGGCCAAATCTAATTTGGCGAAAATGCGACTTCCCTGTAGTGAAGCCAAAATGTGGCTGACTACAGGCACCGGATAGGAGTGCTGCTGGAGAGCTTTGTTTAGTGTGCATTTATAGTCGGCACAAATGCGGACTTCTCCGTTGGCCTTAAGTGATGTGACAATGGGAGTTTTCCCATGGACTGCTATCTACCAGCTCCAAAATGCCTTGCTGCAACAGTTTGTCCAGCTCTGCATTGATTCTCTGCTTCAGGGCAAAAGGCACCCGACGAGGCTTTATCTTTATCAGTGCCATTGTAGGATCAAGCCGGAGGGCAATTGGGGATCCTTGTGTTTCCCTAACACCGGGCTGAAAACATCAGCAAACTCTTTGCAAACTGCTGAGAGGCTCGAAGTCTGTAAGCTATTTAACCCGGTCACCTGAATTCCCAACGCATCAAACCAATCAAGACCGATGAGGCTAGTGCAGTTGCCCTCAACTACTACTACTTCCAGGGGACCCTCGAAGTTCCTGAACTGCACCCCGAGTGTGGCTCCCCCTTGACTTTCACATGGGAGTTTTGGAAATCGGTTAGGACGATGTTCGATGGCCTGAGCTTAACACACTTGCCACTATGACTACAAATTTGCTGGAGTGTCATTTGGGAAATTATTGATAAGGCGGACCCCATGTCCAACTCCATGTCAAAAGGAACCTCTTGCAACTTGACTTTGAGTCACATTTTTTCTTTTAATGGGCGGTGGTCACCTGTCCTAAATACACTCCTTCTACTAGCACAATAGCCCACCCTGTTTTGTCCAGGGACCCTGGTACCTTTCCGAGGCAACTCTTATGAAAGTGTTCTTTCTTGCGACCCAAACAAACGGTGGCGATGTGGCCTTGCTTGCCATATGCCCAGCAAGTTGCTATGCGGAACTGGCAGTCAGCCCGTTTGTGTCGGCCTCCACACCCGATGCATCGAGAGAAGGAAACCGCCTTGTCAACTTGCCGTTGAGGCCTTCTTTCTGGTGGTTGCTGTAACCAATTGACTTTGTGGTCCGATTCGGAGTCTTCGACTCGCTCAGCATCTTCTTGGTGGATGGGTTCCGTGCAAGGAGGGTTCTTGGAGAGCCGTAATGCCTTAACAGCTCCACCCGCTGCTTCTTTGGCCGTAATCTCCCTCAATGCGTCTTGGAATGAAATAGTCTCTTTTGCAAAGATCTTCTGTTGCAGCTCCCGACTCCTTAGACCACAAACTAAACGGTCCCGCAGTCTTTCTTCAAGATCTTTGAATTTGCATAGTCGGGCCACTTGACAAAGGGCAGCTATGAATTCAGAGGCGGACTCACCCGGACGTTGGTCTTGCCGTTCGAAGGTGTGCTGCCAAGCAATGACTGAAAGCTTGGGCTCAAAATGTTCTTTGAGCATCTTAAGTTCTGAGTACGCAATGGACTCAAACGGCGCTGGTGCAACCAAGTTCTCTGCGATGTCGAAGGTTGCTTGACTGCAAACACACAGGAGCATTGCGGCCTTCAATCCATCGTCTCGAACTTGGTTAACCCGCAGGTAATTTTCAACTCTCGCGATGTAGGAGCTCCACCTCTCTGGATGAGCGACGTCGAATTCAGAGAGTTTCCCAATCTTCACCATGGTGAGTTCTTCGCGGCATTTTCAATGTCTCGTGCTGTGCAGGCTTCCGTGGGACTTCTAGGGCGAATCCTTGGAAGCACTCTCCTCCAGCGTTTCCGTATTGGCAGGATAGAATGAGGGGGTGGAATGCCGTTCCAACCAAGTGCTAGCAAGGCCTGACCCCGTAGTGACTCAGCTCTTTGAATTGCGGCAGCACGATCCCACCTTCATCACCAATGTTATGTTTGCTGTTCATTGCGGCATTGAATAGGCAGCAATGTAAACAGAACTCTCTTTATTGCAAAGGCAAAACCGAAACTGAAAAGCACATGCTCCACCCCTTTTTATACACTCAGCTCAGGAAGCGGAAACCAATCAGATTACAGTATTCTCCCACTTAAATGCATACTAACTAGTCTGTAGACAGAAAGTCTGGTTGGCAGACCACGTGGTCTGCTAACCGTTCCCTCACAGATCTCAGCAACCTGCTTCATAAATTTAACTCAATACATTACATATATAGTCTTTAAACATGGATTGAAGAGTTTAATCCTTGATTAATTCAGCATTCCAGCCACATAATGCACTGCTTGAGGAATGTAGAGCTCCACCTATTCCTCTTTTTTCACCCAATACTAATCTCAAGATCTAAGTTGTAAAAATCCAGTAAATTGTTGGTTCTTTCAATTATTATCTAAACCTTATTAATACTAAAATGTTCAGTATAATCTAAATTCTCTTCCTAGATTATATAAAAATACAAGGTGTTAGTCTGCATTAGTTTTAAATTTGTTTTGCCTGATAGTTTCTACACTGCATATATTGCATTTCATAGACTGTAGTTAATCCTTTATGTTTAGTTCTGTGCTTCTTCACGGTGTGATTCCAATTTAGTATATCTTGTACCATTCTTCCGATTTCAGCATCAGCTCTTAACAAATCAAAATCCAGGTGCATTTTAAGAATAAAAATAAAGAGGAAGTCAGCATCACCTGACCCTTTTGAAATTGTTGACAATTGAGTATCTTTTCTTAAACTGGGCGGCTCCCAGCTTTTCAGGAAAATTAAACGGTTTTGCATTAGTTTCACTTGCTTTCTACTGTTCATTCTAAAGCAATGATGGCGAACCTTTTAGAGACCGAGTGCCCAAACTGCAACCCAAAACCCACTTATTTATTGCTGGGTGCCAGGTGGGCATGGCCCACTGGGTGTGGCTGTGTTGGTCATGGCAGACTGGGTGGGTGTGGCCAAGGTGGGCTTGGTCACCTCGATTTGCTCAGGGGAGGGATGCCTGTGGGGGCCGGGCAGGGTTGGGGGAGATCCAGGGAGTCGCTGGCAGTGGGATGGTGGGCAGGAGGCTCGTCCTGCAGGGTGAGGCAAGGCAAGGTGAGGCAGGGCAGGGGTGCCATTGCCGCAGGGTAAGGCGGGGCAGGGGCCAGGGTGGCCGCTGCCTGACACCATCGGCCCCTGCACACAGAGGCTAGCAAGCACATGGGGGCCAATGGTGTCCGTCAGCAGCCACAGCCTACCAGCCCCTCAACCGGTGCACTTTGGGGCTCCGCAGCCTGCCGCCAGCAGTTCAGAGAAGCATAGATGCAGTGGGTCATGCCCAGGAAAAGGAGAGCATGCGAGGCCAAGAGGGATGGGACAGGGAGGAGGGAAACCAGCCGTGCTGGGATGCATCCGGCCATGTGGGACCTCGGCGAGTTAGCGGGCGGCTGGTTGAAGAGGGATAATTGCCATCTCCAGGGCATGGCACACGTGCCCACAGAGAGGGCTCTGAGTGCCGCCTCTGGCACGCGTGCCATAGGTTCGCCACCACTGTTCTAAAGGGTTTATTGAAATGACTTTGGGCCAGTCACTCTCTCTCAGCCAAATCACCTCACAGCCTTGTTTTTGTGGGGAAAATATGAGGAGGAAGTTATGCTGGAAATGTTCACTGCCTTGAGTTATTTCTAAAAACAAGGGCAGGATATTAATAAATAAAAAGAAAGACATTTGCAAACATAGTTTAATTAAATTTTTAAGCGGTCACAATTAACAGAAAGAGCCAAATAAATGTTTCCTGTTCCTGTGGCATGAACTTTGACCTGAGGTTCAGTGTGCCTTTCTGGTATTCTGATGGTGGTGGGTTAATCCTATTATGTCCCAAAGATCATATCCTGCTTCCCTGAGGCTGTGGCTGATGGCTTACTTCCTGTGTTGGATTTCTTGGGTGAGGGGTTATTGATTCTAGGGATCTTTGTCTTTCTAATCCCGTCAACTCTAAGCTTCATGGCTCCAGTCTTTCTGAAAGGATTATCACATCTGTATTTCTACAGACCTGGTTTCTGCTTGGGGCAGAGAGACTTTGGGGGTGGTCTGTCTAAGATTTTTCATTATTCCTTTGGGGAAATATAATATTCTGCCTTTTTAATATTCCCCAAATTATTTCTTTCTCTGGGGGGAGCTGACTTCCCACAGGGGGTTGAGACATTGCAAGGCAAACTGCACCCCCTTTTGTATATGAATTCATGTACAAAAGTGGTAGAGCTTTTTTCTTTCCTTTTTTTCCTGTAACAACCTCTGGCAACATTTGTATTCTATTGTTTCTTAATATCTCAAACTCACTTTTACAACAACTTGCCAATCAAGTTTAAAAACCATCTAAATAAAAATATATTGCAATAAATTCAAGAACAAAAAAGAAATTCTATACACAAATGCACTGTAGCAGGAGATAAAACTAGGAACAGAATTTTAAAAGCCACTAAGAAATCTAGAGAAATATAAACTCATCAGCTAAAAGATTTGGCTCAAGTCATCTTGCAGAGCCTGCTATATGGATTGAGTGCCATCCCAGATGATTACCTGGAGTGCATTGTAAAATTTGAAACAGTATCTGGCCATTTTCATTAGGAAAAACATGAATATTCTGCCTTAAAAACAAATTTTATGTATTTAATTTGTACACTAACTCCCAATAGTAAAATACCATTCCCATACCCCTCCCCCAAATAAAATACAGTAAGAAAACCAAGAACAAAATATTGATTTTCTGAGTAGCTGCTTTCCTTCCTCCTTCCTTCCTTCCTTCCTTCCTTCCTTCCTTCCTTCCTTCCTTCCTTTTTCTTTTCTTCTCTCTCTCTCTCTCTCTCTCTCTCTCTCTCTCTCTCTCTCTCTCTCTCTCTCTCTCTCTCTTTCTTTCTTTCTTTCTTTTTTATACAGGCTCTAGCAAATTGTGCATTTGTGTGATAGGCTGAAAACTTATAAATATTTCTGAAGTAGTTGGGATTGCATAGAACAGCAGCATACACATACATACACAGAAACAAACTATCAGTGTTATTCAGGTTAATCCCACTTTCAAACCAGACAATAAAGTGGATACAGAAAAGCCCCAAAACTGAACTCTTTCACTGTTCAAGGAAGGTAGGCCGTGGAGGTCTGCCTGGAGCAGCCTAAAATGTCCTAAACAGGAAAGCACAGTAGATGCCAGACTGAACCCATCCATTAGGAGAATATACCAGAATATACCATCTATATGATGGTTAATGAAGATGAGCAGATTTTATCTTCAGCAAAGATAAAAGAACTACCTTAGCACCAGTATCATTCATGGTAACTTAAGGCTTAGGCATAGGCTAAGGGGCAGATGAAAATAATATCATGAGAACATGGTAGAGAAAAGAGATTGAACATAATTGTAGCTAGTGAAGGTTTGCATTTGTGTATTTACATTTAGTTTTGGGGATTTTTTTTATACCAGTGCAAACATGCTGTGCATATGAGGAAGGGGATTTGCATTATCTTTGCACAGTCACTCTTTACTGATGAGAAGCCCTTTAACATTCAAAAGATACTGTACTTACATAGTTTAATAACAAGCTGATACCTCTTGACTCCCCAATTAATCTAATTAATTTTTAAATTATCATTCATGAAATCTTAAAGTACTTTTAATACTCAGAAATGTATACAAATATTATTATTTTTTACCAAACTGAATACAAAGACAAGTTCCAGGCTATGGAGCAAACCTTGTTCTATCTAGAAACAGCAAATCAAAAGAGGGAAGTAGCGTAATCTTTACAACAGTGCCTCCTCTGGCCAAAATGTCAGCTAATCTCTGTACACGCCCAGTTCATTTAGAACACCTGCAGGAAAGGTCAAATTAGCAGTTATGATGATCAAAGCATCACTGCTTCTCTAGCTGCGTGGAAGCATATAAAAAGAGGCTTTGGCTACACATTGTAATTTTAACTTTTTTCTTTCCTGCAGACACACCTAGTCTCACAGCATATAGTTAACTAACAAATAAGTGGTGTGGGGAAACTAGTCTAAATAATTTTGGGAAAAACTTTGAAAAGATGCTCAGGCTATCCGAGGACGGAGATGCTTACATTATATCTGATGAAGAAGGCAAGTATTATAGGCTAAGATTGGCTCTTGGGAAGAGGGAAGTGAAAATATGGAACATGTGGCAGACTTGCAATATTCTGTTACTATACTGTTGCCTATTTCAATACAATATATTGCTACTTATGCTATGGAGTCAGTTTCCTAGTTTGGTCTACCTTGCAGGTCTGACAAGTTGTAACTAAGTCAAGAGGTTAGGCCCATCCTACATTATTATCTATCATAGCCTACATGGTTAGCTGAACATTGTAGTCATATGCCAATTGCATAGTTTCCATGGGTCTTTTTTATTCGATTTGGATCAAGACAGAGTAGGCTATCTCATTTTTTCCCAAAGGTACTTTTCCAAAAGGCAACTTTTAGAACTGAAGAAGCTTTTTGAATGAGAAGTGAGATATTTTTGAGGAAAAACCAAGAAAGTCCAGTTGCCTTTTGGAAAAGCACCTTTTGGGACAACCATGCCCTGGATGATTGAGAATCTCCATAGGCATCTCACTTTCTCAGTACTATACAGAGAAGAGCAAAACACTCTTCTGCCAATAGTTGGAGAAAAGACCCTAAGATAGTTTTAACCAGACATTGAGAAGCTGGAATTAACTTGAAGGGTCATGGAAATATAATAGTTGTATGGAAATGGAAATGATGAAAAGAATGTTGGTCGTAGAAAACCTGGGTTTCCAGCAAAATAACTGAAATCAAAATATTGAGGTTTTTTTCACACTGGACGAAGATTTCTGTATTTCTGACTCTTATCGACCGGAATGTTTTGTAAAAATGAAAAATACGATATGCTTGACAGTGCTGTTAGAAATATGAGTAAAAATAGAACGGTGAGGGCGGCCCCATCTTATCCTAGCTTGTTGTTTGTTACCGGCGAAGCGATAGCCTACTTCAAAGGGAGAATCTGAGCATGCTCCGTTATCCATATCTCAGCCTGTTTCTCATCTTTACAGCTTTGTTGCCCACGCTTCACATTCCCTTGCAACTTTTCTCTCCCCAAGCATAAATCGTGTTTTGATGTAAAACAGTAAATGGCACAACCCGGGGTGGCCTCCACCCTTCTTGTTTTATTGTATTTACATTTGTTTCACGTCCGTCTGCAAGAATAAAGGACCCCAAGTAAGGGCAAAAAAGGTATAGGGCTTCAAAATGTACCATCGCGCATGCTCGCTCCTGTCTGGTGGTGAAACTTGATGTGGAGCTGTTTATGAGCCCGAGCCCCGGAAAGGTGCGGAGCAAAAATAACCTCGGACGCTTGGGAATACAGTGGAAGTGTGTTGGTTTGGCGCGCTGCTGGTAAGGTCTTGTTTTACTGCGGCGACGTGTTGCTCAGGGAGGAATCACGAGCCTAGTTTGGGTATTGTGGTGGGGGTGGTAATTGGGTGCCAACGCATAGGCACGCGCGCCATGGTGGCGATTGGGGAAAGCTGTGCGACATCGGCAGAAATTCCAGTTTAGGAACGTACGGGGAGAAACTGCAGCCTGGGTGAATATGGTTTGCTGGACGATCGCGGAAACAGTCTGGCACATAATATAAATAAAATGGCTGTGTGCTGGGGTGGAAAGTCTTAAACACCCTGGCGATTTGAGCTTGCGTTTCCAAACCCCTTAGGATAATCCTTAGTGAATGCAACAAGAATGACTTCTGAGTCATCATGCAAAAAGACATCGAAAGCGACATCTACTGCCATTTTTTCCCTATGATGATTTAATTCTGCAAGCGATGGCTTGGCTTTGAAAAAGGCCCCTTGTGTTTGATGCCTCCGGCTCCTGTTCCTTGAATTCCTTCTCCGTCTTGTATGTTTACTTGCAATGCGAGTTTAGAAAGAAAGCTCTACCATCCGAAGACGACTTTTGTAGCAAATAAAGGTCTAACTTCGGGGAGGGGGGGGTTAAGACTAAGATTTATATAGTTCTAATTTTAGTTTATTTAGATATCTGCTGGCCTTAGTATTCTGTGGGTTATGAAATCATGGTTCATGCAGTCTTCCTTCTCTTTTCTACTGGGGATAATTCCCCAAATCTAAAATTATTTCATAATGATTATAAACCACAAGGGAGTGCTGGGTTTGCAAAGTGGAGTCATAGTGATTATAGCAGTATTGCTTTCCATTACTTAAAACATGTAGATAATTCTGTCAGAATTTATCTACTTAAATGGGCAGAGAGAGGAAACTCATTTTTAGGCTTCTTCAGTTAGTCTGAGGCCTAGTATATTTCAGATATGATCTTGATTTTATGGCTTTATATTCTATGTTATATTTTTATAGCTAAATCATACTTTGAAATGATCTTTGATTCAGAAGTGATCATTTCACTGCATTTCCCTTGCTTCCTTCAGCTAGACAGTGCCTTCCCCTAAGAACAGAAAAACTGGAAAAAAAACCCTCATCCATTGCAAGACAACAGAAGATAATGTTTTCTTAGTTCTGAATCTACTTTGGCTGCACATTTACTTCATTCACCAATGTGGACAATCATTGTCTCCTAATAGTTGATGACCGGAAAAAGAGGAAGGAATGGGCAAGAAGGACAAACTATTTTGCTGCCAGAGTGCGAGCCTGCCTCCCCAATTATGAAAGAAAGATGGGTTGGTTATATAATGAGTGGATAGCGCATATGGTCTTCTCCCCTTGTTTAAAAGAATACTATTTTCCAATGCTTAGATAATGTAGGTTGTTTGAATCCAGTAGTCTATGTGGGCACTGGCAATTAGGATTGTTCCATAACTTAATCTGCATTTAAAGATGATATTATAAGGCAGGTGGCAGCATGATAATCTTATTTTGTTTTAGAAGTTTGGAGGTCACTTCAATGACTCCTGTGATTCACAATTTAAAAATTGAGAACAGTATTAAAAAATAAAAAATCATAAGCAGTCTTAAGACAGACGTATAAACAAAATAGCCCATCACATAGGGTTGTTGAGGGGAAAATAGAAAATAGTATTAGGTATGTTCCCTACTTTGAGTTATTTATAAAAATAGTAAAGAGAATATAAAATAACACAATAAAATCTTATTCAATAGAGGCTCCCTCTTCAGCCTACTTCAAGGCCAGGGAGAATAATCAGGTCTTCAGTATAGTTTGCTCAGCATCAAGTGCGAGAGCTATTCAAATCCAAACCTTGCTTCAGTTTGGAAACAAAATAGTGTTCAGTATCTGTACTAAGATCTGTACTAAGATTAAGCCCTATTTAAGAAATACCAGGGTTATAAACCAAACTGGAAAGTCAAAAGGCATCTTGGAAGAAAGGACTGGCAAACCATTTCTGTGTTGTGCATATCAAATTGCATGTGTGTATCCATAAAGTTGAGTTTGATTTTAGTAGATTTTCAGTATAAGGCTAATGTCATCATCTGTCCTGTTCTTTTTTTCTCTTTTTTTCTCATTAGATTGCAACTGCTCACAATGTTTCTAGAGCATAGAAAATTTGCTTATGAATCTTCAGTGCTTGGGACTTAGAGATCACAGTCATCTGTAATGTTGGTTTTACTTTGATAAGCATGTTGTACAGATCTAGCAGTTCTCTGGGTTCACACTTTTATGTTACAACACAAAGTGATTTGTTTGTTTTTTGTTGACAATGTTGTGCAAACCCAAATATAGTGATTTATTAATCATGGTTTATGGCAAATGATGACAGTTGAGTAAAATATAGTTAAGGAAATTATGTCTTAGCCTGATCTAGCCCTTCGTATAGGGTTATTGAATGTTTTATTTTATTCTCCTATGAATTACTACTGGATAGCATATATACTGTTAAAATAAATCCATAGAATGTAAAGTACAATCCTTAGCATATTTATTCAGAAGAAAGTTTCACTGTATTTAGTGTGCATGGGATTTTAAACTACTTGTTTTGTGAAACTAATCTCTTGCAAAAGTGGTAAATAGATCAGGTAAAAATATAAGAGATTACCATGGTTTAGGCCACAATAGATAGGAATATTTGTTTGCGTTGCAAACTGCAATCTTATATACACTTATTCTCAGAGGTTTTGAGTGACTGTAATGTCTAGGAATGTGCTGTCTGATCTTATAGCATTACTATGTGAAATGGTGATCTTTTGAGGGAAGGTAAACCAGTTTCCTGTTGCAGCTGAAGCGGTATATCAGTGATGGCGAACCTTTTAGAGACCGAGTGCCCAAAAACTGACCCCGTTCCACCCCCTGCTCTACTCCCGCTCCGCCCCCATCCCCCGCCCCACCTGCCCGCAGGGCCACTCACCGCCTCCAGGGCCCGCTGCAGATCGCCCAGGCAGCCCAGCAGCGCTATGGCAGTCACGCCCTCTGCCCGCGCCCTGCAGCATCAACTGTGCACGATAGGATGTGAGGGCAGAGTCTTGTCTACGCTGCCTGGTTGCCATGCTGTGCTGATCCGCGTGGGCCACTTTCGGGGGCAACTCTTCTTCAGGGGGCTGCTAGAGAAGAGGGGGTCGCGGAGGAGGCGAGGCTGGGGCAATGGCATGTGTGCCCACAGAGAGGGCTCTGAGTGCCGCCTCTGGCACTCGTGCCATAGGTTCGCCACCACTGCGGTATATAAAGCAAACTTCTACCTAGAATTCTCAATCTTTGAACAAGGGTTCCATTGCCAGGTCTGTGATGCCAATAAATATCTTTAATATATAGTACTTGTATATTAGTGTTCCTGAATACCTAAATATGGTATAGGTGTAAATAGAAATGTATTCAGGTGATCTATACACTTGTTTTACTTATTTATGAAGTAAAACATGTTTCTTCAGCTTTGTGCAGTCTTTAGTAAATTTTTTTTCTTTCTGTCTTTGTCTTTATTAGGTGAATCTGGGGGAGACTCCAGCCCTTTCAGGCTCTTGAGATCAATAGCTATAGGTGAGAAATTATGGGTAAAAAGGAACCTGAGCAGAATAATAAATGCAGGATATAAACAATGAAAATTTGAAGCTTATGATTTTGTGGGCTAACATCCATCTAATGCCATAAATGTATTGTTTACTTTCTGTGATGCCACTATACTGTCTGGTAGGAAAAAACATGCTGAGAATAGTACAAACTTCAGGTTATTGTAGTAATAAATACTGTGTTTGTCATGTCATCATTCTTTCCTGCTTAGTTCTTGAGTGCTGTTTCAGAGCAGACTATATCATTTTTCATACCATACAAACAACTTTGAAGGAGCTTTTCCAAATTGAAGACATGCTTGTATTTAGATCTGTATGAAGTATGAAATCTATTAGTGCTGATATTTATACTCAGAATATTAAAGATGTATATCTAGTTCTATACAGGATTTGGGAATTGTGTAGTGATGTTTTTTTGTGTAACCTTGAAATTTACTGCATTACTATTGAATGCAGGGAAGTATGCCAGTTAATGTTTTTTGTTTATAGGGAAGATTGCCAAATAGTGATAATCAATTTTTAATTTAATGAAGTATTTTCCAAATATAAACTATTTTTCTGAGTAGAGCTACAGGAAACAAGTCCAGTTGCCTAAAAATGCATGCTTGGCATTATTGTGAAATACGGCTGATTCACCATATTTTTCTGGAACCTGCAAATGGAGAATTAATTATGGGAAGAACTGTGATTAATTTATTTGAGACGACATAACTCCAGAAACACAGTCAGACCATAATGCAGAGTTGTATTTTAATTGTGGTGGCTTCTGTATTTTGTTATGTTCTATTTTTAGATACTAATGAGAAATACTGCAGAGGTGCACCTGAAACTTAAAATAGATCTCATTTGGAAATCCACCATCAATTAATACTTTTTCAGACTCTGAGGATTTCACACTCAGTTGCAGTTTATAATCACATAATTAGTTATTGTTTTTTTGTTGTAGCCATTAAATGTATTTAAAGCATAAAATGCATTTAAAGCATTGTTCGAAAATATGGAAGCAAACATAGCCCAAATCAAGCAAATTATTTTTGATAATGTTGTGTTCTTTACAAGGGCAGTTTTACAATCCCAGGAATATTTCAAATAAATATCTTTTATGAAGTCTCTCATAATTTTGAATCTGGTTGCAAGTCTTAGACTACCTGTATAGAAAATGTATTTTTCCCATTACGAACAGTAATCAGTGGCATGCCTATAATAGTGAAAAAATATATATCATAGAAAATGTTGTTATTTATAAATTTGCTTGATTGGATTCCCAGCTCACAAGCTGTTACAATTTCACATACAAGAGTCTGAACTTTTTAATTTGTTTTTGACTTGGTAGAAGTTCTTTTTTGCAAGAGTTGTCAAAATATTCTATCAATAATTCTCCAAACAAATCCTGCTGCAATAAATGGATTTAGAGTCTAAGGTTTGTTTTTATTAACTTTTTTCTGTCAACAGACATGGGAAAATCTCTTTCCATGCCTTTATCTGCTTTGAAAGATGATGGGGCTTCAACCTCTGATAACATGAAAAGTGGATTAATGCACTCTGACTCTCATAGTGAAGATGGAAAAAATGGAGATGTGTCACAGTTTCCATATGTTGAATTTACAGGAAGAGATAGTGTCACATGTCCCACTTGTCAGGGCACTGGGAGAATACCACGTGGTACGTGTAAAGTCAGAAGCAATTTCTGTGATAAATTCAGTTATAAATATGTTACTTTCATTATGCTTTCTTAAGCTAGCCTGTCCTTATATATAACAATATTAGTATAAATTTTACAGTTTGATTTCCTTAGATTTGCTTTTGCTTTTTTTATTTGTATTCTATGATACCAACAATATAAAATCACAAGCTATATAATCACATTAATTATAAAACGTTGAGATAATATAACTATTTTAGAAAATTAAAATAATTCCAGAAGATTCAGTTTTGATATTAGTTTTTACAGAGCACAAACTTGATTGACTTCAGAACCTTGATTTGGCTTATTTCTCTGTACAAAATGTTCTTATACTAGAGCTACAAGCAGGAAAAAAACGGAAGCTATTTTGTACTTTCAGAGTTAGTTTAAACATATTCTCTGCTAGTCTGTACTCAGTATTGTTTTGTGGCAGTAATAAGCCCAGCAACTGTGGTGTTAAGCGACATATTAGTTAAGTAAGATATCATGTGATTGCTACTTGCAGTTTTATGCTAGCTTCTCCATTGAATCTGCTTGTCAGAAGCCAGCTGTAAAGTGCCCAAATGGCAATAACCATCACCATGGAATGCTACATACTGATTATAAGTGCCAGAATGATCATAAAGTTACTTTTCAGCACCTTCATAACATCTAATAGTTACTAAACAGAGTAGTTGTTAAGTGAGCTCCACCTATACTGAGGTGTACTAATCTACATGTAATATGCATTGATTAAAATAAACTTTCAATTATCATCAAAATTACAGTATTTTAGTGGTATTGAAAAGAGGATGCCTAGCTGTTGAGCAAAACCTTTGCAAGGCAGTGATTTAGAAGGTGTAATTTCATAGCTTGTTATAAAAAACTGTTTCCCCTAAAAATATTTTATGTGACAGTTTCTTTTAAAATATCTGCCTTTTGATAATTTTACTGTACCTGAAAAACATTGTTTTTTTAATTTAGTCTGTGGTAGATGTGTATGTTATGCAGGCATTTGTTACAGAAATTTCAGCTTCATCAGTATATCATGTGGCATGTTTTACTGGCTTTATAACAGCAGCAATTGGGTGTAGAAATGACAACATGCTGGATTATATTCCAGGACAGGAAAATCAGCTTGTTGCCTTGATTCCATATAGTGATCAGAGACTGAGGCCAAGAAGAACGTAAGTTACCATAGTAATGACTATATGTGGTATGGTAAATTTCTTTAAAGTTAGGTTTAACAAATCTACTATCAAACAGTTTAAATTAATGCTTTTGTGCTTTCATCTTAACCTTGGAAAATATTGCTCTGTACTAATACTCAAAATACTTTGTGTTAACATAGCCTGCAAAACGGGTTGGGCTGCATTGCTTGAGCTGCTGACACTTGTTATTAGCAAAAATTCCTATTACATTTGGAGTTTTGCCATGTTGCACTGATTTGGTTTCAGGTGGGAGGGTTACCATGGGTTACGACATTCTAGAATTCCACCTTTTCTATCTTTGTTAATCCATATCCATGGCTTCATTCTCCAACTATTAAAAACCAGGAGATTGCTGGGAAAATCGTAGATGCTGTAGGGAAAGAATGCACTATGTTAATATTGATTGTGCCCGCTTATTGCTTCTTGCCTTGGCAACTTTGCTTTGTTCTTATTAATTCCCCAGAGATTAGGCAGAATGAGGAATGCATGCTTGCCCATGTACATGTCTCTGCAGGCAATTTCAAAAAATTGGTGATTAACCTTAAAATGGGCATAGGAAATATGTAGTAGTTGGAGCATGTCCAATAACTAAAAATCCATACAGTGAAAAGGAAGGGTATAAAGATAACGCTGACCCTTTAAAAGAGCCTCTCTTCTCTGCAGAAAACTTTATGTGACTGCTTCTGTAATTGGATGCTTACTGCTTTCTGGCCTGGCAGTATTTTTCTTATTTCCTCGATCTGTTGATGTACAATATGCTGGAGTCAAATCAGTATATGTCGATTATGAAGCACAGAGACGCATAATATATTTAAATATTACGGTAAGATCTTAGTTGAAAACTTTCATTTTCTTCAGTGGTTGATAATTTATATTGATGTTTAACATTGGACTAAAGCATCATTTAATCTAGAGTCCTGAATTATTTCTTTGCAGAATACACTGAACATAACCAATAATAATTATTATTCTGTGGAAGTTGACAACATTACTGCCCAGGTACAGTTTTCAAAGACTGTGATTGGAAAGGCACGGCTGAACAATAATACCCACATTGGACCATTGGATATGAAACAGGTAAGAATAACTGGGAATCACATAGCATATCACAATTACAGGTTGTTCTCAGTGAATAACAGCAATGAGGATCAGAATTGCCTTTGCTAAACGATGTACTTGTAAAGTTGTGTGATGTGACTGCATTGCTTAGTGACATCACTGCCAGCATTTTCCAGTTGCCATTGTTAAACAAATCACTGCAGGTCATTAAGCAAAGATACCACATGGTTGCCATTTGCAACCTTCTGCCAGCTTCCCCATTGATCTAGTATTAGAAAGCCAGCAAATAAGGGGGAAAATGGTGACTGGGACATTGCAGTATCTTAATCGTGATCAAAGCACCCAGATTGCAGTTGTAACTGTGGGGATGCTGCTACAGCCCTTGAGGACCAGTCATGTATCCCACTTGTTCAGTGCCATCATGAGTTTGAATGGTCGCTGAATGAGTGATTATTAAGCAAGGATCACATGTATTTGATAGCAGTTTTCTAGATATCTTGACTGTTGCTGTTCTTGTTTTTCCTTTCAGATTGATTATATGGTACCCACTGTAATACAAGATGAAATGAGTTACATGTAGTGAGTATTCTGTGTTTTCAATTTCAAAGTACATTTTAATATTGCAAGCCATCCAGAGTTACCCTGCAGTAAGAGGAGCAGCCAATAAATTTGATAAATAAAATATGGGTACAAGATGAGAATATCACCCCAAATATCTCTTTTTTTGAATAAAAGGACTGCAGTAGCCTGGAACACAGACTTTACAGCAGTATTTATATTTTTCTAAATACTGTTTTCTTATCATTCTTGGTGCTGTGTACCTCTAAAGGATTCTAGATCTAGCTACGAGCACTGCATTGAAATACTGTATTGATGTTTAAAAGATTGGAATTAATATAGCACAGAGAAAAATGTTTTATGTGTTTCTCACTTTTTTCTTTTTTTGAGTGGGAGGAAAAACATAGCTGGAACCCTAAACTTTGGTTAATGAATAAATGTGCTTTCCCTCTTTAATGCATCTGCAAGGAAGATGTTCTGGTTTTTTTTTTAATACTAGATGCAAGTTAGCATTGTGTCTTAATCTAGACAACTTAATTTATACAACAGTATTAGATATGGATTATTGAAAGTCAGCTTTCAAACTGTTGCAGTTGGCTTGCTTCAGTAAACAGTTAATTACTTCTTGGCCTTGGCTAAGATCAAGTGTGTATATATAGATTATAAGGAAGTTCATTTGAAATTGATTGCAGGAAAGCTTTCTGACATGTAATTAATATACTGTGCACTGATACTATTTTTTTTTTCTTTCAGCGATTTCTGTACTTTAATCTCTATCAAAGTGCATAATATAGTTGTCATGATGCAGTAAGTATGTATAGTGATTTCATTTATGGGAAAAGTTAACTTTCAAAACACTTGCATTACCATAGGATATTTTTTAAGAATCAAGCATTTCATTAAGATTCCTTTCTTATCCTGTTTTCACGAAGAGCAATAAGATCTATGCGTGAGTCTTTTCATAATTCCATTGAACCACTAACAAGAAGCAAATTAAGTGACCTTAATATGAAATACTTTTTAAGTTTTAAATATGATTTTTAATATTTGTCATATAATAACAAATGTGCTGAATGAAATTGAGGACAAACCAAAGATAGCTACATGAAACTGAAGAAATTGTTTTTCTCTCTTGATGAAATTAGTGATGGCTCAGTGCTAATGAAAAAAAAAAAAGACCCATGCATTATACATGTATTTTTTGGGATTTAGCACATAAAATAATAAAAAAGATGCTTCACAACATCTAATAATGGGAATGAAGCATCTCTCTTTCCCTTTAAATAATTAAAGCAGCCACATGTAGTAAAGTTCATGCAGCCATTGAACTCTTTCTGTTGTTTCTGCACTCTAATATTGTATTATACAGGAAACAGCTGGGAGGTAGGTTAACCTGAAGGATTAATGATAGGCTGAATGTCACCCAGTGAAGTTATAGAAGCTCTGAATTGGCCACTAACATTGCAAAATCTCCTCTGAATTAACAGTTATTCCAAGTTCATCTATTTTATCTCATAGTTTTTTCTTCCTCTTCTGAGCAGAAAATTCTAGAGATGAGGCAAGTATGGCCACATTTTGGAACACCAGAATAGAGGAAGTAAAAGTGCTTCTTAGTCTTTCTTATCTGTTAACATCCCTAAACTTCTGTTACATACAATTCAGTTTCTCACCATATCATTAAACAAATAAAACAGTCTTGCTCTGTTCAACATTTCACTTTACTGAGGTTATTTAAATAGAGTTAATGTCAGCTTTTGTATACTTGTGGTATTAGCTGCTAATTATTTTATGAGTAAATATTTAAAGTTAGCATTTGTGGACTTTTACTTTTAAAAATATACATGTTCTTTGCTGGTGTATAATATATGTACACATCTCTCCCTTTCTTATAAAGAGTGACTGTGACCACTTCCTACTTTGGCCACTTAGAACAAATATCTCAGGAACGATACCAGTATGTAGACTGTGGTGGAAACACAAGTTACCAGTTGGGACAGACTGAATATCTAAATGTTCTTCAGCCTCTTCAGTAAAAGAACCAGAAATTGAATGTACAGAAAGAAAAAAAAAACCACGACTATTGTTTTTTCATTTCTCATCCAAGTTGAAATTTTAATTATATATGATACTGCTTAGAGGTTGATGTACATAAAGTAGTAGGTTGGAAGCTTTCCTTATTTTTTGTGATGTAAACAAAAAAAAGGGACAACTGTATATATCCACACTTAATAACTTCTACATTTCTATTCTAAATGTGAAAGTACTGTGTCAGTCAGTTAAACTGAGGGTGGCAGAAAGATAAAAACATCTTAAATCCACGAACTTTTGCCTTATGCAAACAAGGGTATTTTACTCACTCAACACATGTTTTTGTATTTCTTAGACTAATGTTAGAGTAATTTCAGAATTTGATTATTTTGAAGTCTAATCTAAATATTTATTGTACAGAAATAATTTGTGCCCCATTGTAGCATCAGATGACACATGCTTGTTATAATAACCTTAGGGGAGATCAGTGTTTCATTGTTGGTATTTTGTTTGTTGAAAATTGTTTTTCAGGTGAAGGGTTTTTCACTTTTCATAAGGTCCAACAATTTGCTTGAAAACTTGGATGGAATTGGAATAGCACTTGACTTAGACACATTTGGTGTGTGCTGCTGAATAAAATTAAAAAAAATAAAAAACTGTTAAAAACAAAAAAAAATCTAATTATTAAAAACTATTGAATCAGTGTTTATGTCTCAAAGGCTGACTCTATGAAAATAATGTGTGTGGTTACCTTTAAACACTTAACATAGACCTATCCTTACATCATGGGCACCTGTCATTTAAACATATAAAAAAAAAATCCCTGAAAATACGAAATAGCCAAGCATATAATAATGCTGATATTTTTTGTGTAGGAATAATAATTGATAAGAGCTATGGCTGGAAAGAATCTTACATGGCTTTAAATCTGATTTTTCTGTTATACATTTTTGTTAACAGGCATGTTCACCTATATTTGATGTGATATTTAGTGACATAATTTTGAAGTTGATTTAGTAATTTTTAACGGGAAATGTCATAATAATTTTTAATTCCTTTGTGTTTTGCAACAACTCCTTCATGAATAGATTTACTGAAATCATAAAACTAGCTTTCACTAATATGAGATAAATATAAGCTGATGGTTTGAACTTTAAAATCTAAAAAAAATGACCTCATTAATCAATGCTCATATAGTTACACAACATTGATTCCTCTATAATGGAATACAACAAAAGTTATCAAACTTAATTTTGCAGAAAAAAGCTTACTAACAACAAAAATATTTTTCAATTTACTTGATTTTTGAATTTTCCTCACCATTACTACCATTTTTAATTAATACAGAAAATAGAAATCTGTTAATTACACAAATAAGTATAAAATGTAGTCAGAAATTAAACATGTAACTTCAAGATTTACACATCACTTTGTTAACTAAAGATTTCCCTGAATTTTCTGTTCTACTTTGAAAGCCACAAATGTGCAACATTTAGGAGAGAAGATGAGGATGGACAAATAGCAGCAAGTGATTTTTATCATTTTAATGGATCAGAGTAATTCAAAGTAACATGATTATTCTGATTAAAAAGATTGGTGTAGAAATTCTTGCAAATCTTCAATTTGGTTAGAATGTCAATACCTGCAAATTATCTGGAAATAGTCTTACAATTTTAATACATCAAACTTTGGTAGAATGGGAAACGATCTAAAATAATCCACTTTTCTCCTGAATTGACTGAGGAAATGTATCAAAATCTAATTCCATTATTTGAAATTATCCAGTACACATTTTAAAACAGAGACACAGAATTTAAATAAAATCTGTTTTTCTAAAATAACAGTCCAAGAACTGTCTTGTGATTACATTTAAATGTATGCCAGGACTACAAAATTTTATTGATACAAATTAAGAGCCAATTAATACATCACAGTCAGCAAACTGGAGTGACCGAAATAAAGTAGTGTTTGCACTTCTTAATGATGCATATTAGCTAAATGCTTATTTCATAAAATGAAATTTTATGAATGGATTTCATATTATATAATGCTACTATTCTGCATTTTTAATTTTTTTATGAATTTTATCTGTATGGAATACACATTCCTGTATTTTCCTGTAATTGTATTGTGGTAAATTATTCAAGTAAATTTTAGGGTTTGTATATGACTTTTCCACAAAAATAACCCAGTCTTTCCAGCCCAGCACTCTCTAATTTTGTAGTCTTTAATTCCTAGAATTTTCAGCAATAGCCATGCTATCAAGAAACCTTGTAGGAAAAGTTATTAACTGGCAGCTCCTCACTTGAATGAAGTTGCACTGAGCCATAATTTAGCTTCATATTTGAGCTAGAAAATTGTCAGATTCTTCAGAAGTGAAATTGTTAAGAGTGTGAATAATATACTTGGAAAAAACAAGTAGCATTAATCCTTTTTTGAAGAAAACACATTTATTATAATCTTATGTGTATCTTGAATGCCTTGGTTCTAAAGTTATCTTTAGATTCGAAATGTTACCATAATCCTCTCTACCTCCTATATAATATTTAATAGCATTAGTTGATACAAATTGGGACAGTCTTATAATTTTTATTATATTAACTTATTGAATTCACTTCATTTTTAAAATCTTCACTAATTAACCACTAGTGCTCGTTGTATAAAAATATATATAATTAATGTGTGGAAATGCTAAAAGATGGTTACTATTTTTGTAATGATGAGAATTGTTCTTGGTTCTGTAACTGGCAGACAGTGAAGTACTTGGCAGCATAAAAATTAAAATATCTATATGCTATTGTCAGTTTTGGATATAATTTTAGAGACTCCAGAATGGCTAAAATAGTATCATTTAAAAGCTGTATTATATAATTGTCTTAGAACAATTTAATCAGAAATAAACATTTTTAAGGATGCATAAGGACACAGTTACGAAGTGCAACAAAATTATATGAATAATTCAATAAGATTGTTTCCTATCTGGAGCATGAATAAATATATTTTATGCCCTCTTCATTTATAGGAATTATGTTAGCCTATATTCTCTTGGTCTCATTAGAAGTACTCTAAAAATCTTCTGCCAGTAGATTAATTGGGTTAGTAATCCATCAGAGGTGACTGTTTTAGACATGGTAGAATATAAATTGTATAGATCAGAGACTATACAATGTCTCAATTGCAGAGAAAAGATTGCCTTAAATTGAGGTGGCAATTCCAAGAGCTTAAGAGAGTGCACTTGGAATTTCTTCCAGCTTTTCCTTGCAAACAAAAATCTTCTGAGATAGGTTGGGCTGAAAGACAAACTGGCCCAAAGTCACTCAGTGATTTTCTATATCTGAGAACAAATTTGATCCTGCATCTTCCCATTCTTAGTTCAGCAATTATAATACAGCTAGTTCTTAAAAATGGTTTTGCAGTGTGTGGGGGGTGAGGGCAGGAGAAAGATGTGATACAACATGGGCTGGTTGGAAAAGAGGCAGTTTCATTTGTTGAACTATATTTTGCCTTATTTTAGTTGAATTCTTTACCAGTTTTCAAAGGTGGCTGGGTGACTTTGGGCCAGTCAAACATTCTCAGCCCAACTCATTTCACAACCTGGTTGTTGGGAAGAATAGGAAGAGGAAGTATTAGATATATTGGCTGTCTTGTGTTATTTTTAAAAATAATAGTGAAAGAATTTTAAAAAATCAGACTTTGTTCAGAGAGGTCTTTAGATTGCCAAAACAAAGATGGATCCTCACATGCAGCTAGGTGACTTCAGATTCCCCTCTGCAATTGCCCTACTAGCTGACGTTTGCAGGACTTATAGTCCAAAACATCTAAAGAACCTTAATTTGCTTATCCCACTATATAGCATGAATACCATATTGCAATGTTTATATAATATTTATGTATTGCATACTGCATCTCAAAAGCTGATTTTTACAGTAGTTGCTTGGATATGCTGTTTGTTTTGGCAAGAATATTCAGTGGTATCTTGGTACTCAACTGCTTTGAACTCATCACATTTTTGATGTGAAAATTTTGTCCTGGTACTTAGTGCACAAGCTAGAAGTTGTCAATGTCGGCTGCCTTGTGACTCACTACATTCTTTATGGGAAAAATTGGTACTCATCATTTTTGGCACTCATTGTGTCTCCTGGAACCAATTAATGATGAGTACCGAAGTACCACTTAAGAATCTTAAGAAGCGCTATCATATTTTGGCAAAGATTCTGCCTCCTCCCAAAAGGCTTTCAACATTTTAATAAGAGTTTTGTACCTTAAGTAGTGGCATTGAGGCTAAGCTTCATTACTGAGTACTAATATTTAACTTATATAAAAATGTTGCACTCCTCTTAAAAACATTAAAAGGAATTAATTTCAATGGTTTTACTTAAATCACATATCCTAAAATACATTAAAGAACATTATAAGTGATGCAGGTTCACTGTTGCTCTTTCTAAAGGCAGGTGTCGTGTGATGAATTTTTATATATACAGTAAAATTACTCTGAAATAATGTGTATTTTTGATCGTCCACAAGGTGTCTTATGGTTTGAGTACATATTAGTAATGTATATTTAACTAGAAGCCTGAAAAGACAACATTTGGAAGCTTTATTTATTGTTTAGTGCTACAAAATAAATGTATTTATTTCTGAAACTATAAGAACAAATAAAGGAGTATAATGTAAAAAATATGGAATTTTCTGGCAACACTCTTGTACTTTTAAAATTGTGACTAAACTAAGACTTTGTATTCGCACAATTTTTGTAAAACCATTCCTTGCCAAATCCTAATTACAGCAAGTGGTGGCATCTATGCAGACCTTTGCAGATGTTTAAAAAAATTAAGCTGAGTTTGATCTGGTTAATACTTGGATGGAAAATCTCAAGGAAATTCTGTAACTAGAAAAAATGTAGGAGTAAACAGAACAAAATCCTAAAGCATCCAAAAGAAGGAAATGGCAAGCACTTAAATAACAATGTTGAGAAAATTGCATGAATGTGTCTCAGTAGTCATTGGCAACTAAGCCCACTCACAGAAGATTTTAAAGACTTATTTTAGAACTGACAGTAGTATGTTATTTTATTCCATGTCTATGCTCTGGGTTTAAGTTCTTGATAACATTAATACTATGCCTCTTTTCAATTGATTAATCAATTACATGTCATCAAGTTATTGTCAACTCTTAGCAACCACATAGATTTTCTCCATGGTGATTCATCTTTAACCTAGTCCTTCAACAATTCCAATGGTTTACTCATTACTACTGCAACAGAATCTATCCATCTTGCTGCTGGTTAACATATTTCCTCCTGTACCTTCCAGCATTAGAGCTTTTTTCAGAGATTCCTTTCTTTAAAATAAAGTCTACTTATAATAAGTTGGTGTACAACAAATTGTATATTTAATCCGCTAGAAAAATTGGCCAGTATCAAAAGGTCTGAGAGATACCTGAGTTAAAAACTTATCCAAACATCAAATTGGCCTTCCATCTCCAACAGGACTGTCTTACTACCAACTGCCCAGGGAGGATCCCTAAGAAAGTGAAGAAGGAATCCTGGAAACCTACTCATGCTGGGTTTACCTCACAATTAAACCCTTTTAGTCTCCCTTCTTTGCCATGAAACCATATTCATGAAACCTGATTGGTATGCTGTGGACAACTGCTTGTGGAATTTGGCAGCCCATCCTAACCCATGATCCAATGTGTATTGTACCAGCAAATTAAAAACATTGAATGGTGTGTGTGCGTGTAGTGTGTATGTATAGTGGTATTTTGGGGGGTCACTTTCTATCAGTTGGGTATAGTATTTTTAAAAAAATATGCATTGTATTTATACTATTTTTTAATTCTTATCAGTTGCCCAGAGTTGCATTGGTAAAATGGCTGTTGTATAGATCAACCCAACTATCTAATATGCCCCAGGTTTTAAGGATATGCTGCATTAATTTTCAATAAATTAGTCATGCACTGAGGTCAGGCCTATTTTTAGAACAGACCTTTTGAATTAGCCCATAAATAAGATTCAATCAAGATTTAGCTTGTAATACTTGGAAATATAAGGATGTTCTGTATGCATTTTTAATACCTAGGTTAAAATAACCAGTTTTTACAGATTATAGATTCTTACTTTCTCCCTCCTACCCCAAATATGAAAAAATGCTGTGTGTAAGTTTTTCTTGTTAATGAAATCTTTGGTCTTTCTTTACCAATTTAATAATTTATTAAAATTATGGAATCAAGTCATTTTGCAAAACTGAAGGCCTTCATAATGAAATCTAATGTGTGTTCTGAATAAGATATATAGCAAGAGGGAAGATAAAAGATAAATTTTAATAGAATTTTAAATAATTGAACATAAACACATTTTTATTGTTTATACTTGTGATAGGTTATAACTTTATTCTCCTTGAAAAACAGAAATTAGTTTTCTGAAATACATGTTAGAAGGGACATATGCTTTCCCCCATTTCAGTGAAAAAAATCTGTTTTAAGACAAACTGAAATGAATGCAAAATATTTATATTTGCTTTAAATATTGCAGTTTATATCAATATTTTATATAAATGATGCTAGGGAAAGTGGATGTTAATGAATGAGTGACTCAGAAACAGAAGAAAAAAAGTTTGCAAAGCGAATCAAGATTGTTCTAAAAAACTATCCCTTATTCCAGAACAATCCTTCAACTTTTGAGAATGATGATGGTGCGGAAAGGAATAACTCAATGCATTAAGTTCTTCTGTAAATCAAAGTATATGTGTGGAAAAAAATTAACAGCACTTTTAAAAAATAATAAATGTGCCTTTGAATGAAATATGAATATTTTTCTCAGTCTTTATATACTGTGAAAATCATACATCATGTACCATCAATATAAAAATCCAGTGATCTAAATTAAAAACAAACAAGCAAACAAAATTTTAATACTCCTTTGGATCCTGGAGTATCTTTTACTAGCTGACAGCTTATTTAGTTCATGGAAGTTCTACGTCTGATTGATCCTGACTTGTCCTTAGGCAGAGAGGTCATTCTGAATCTGGAGACAGCATCCATCTGTGCAAATTCATGAACACCAGTTTCCACAGGCTTAAACATATTTTTGAGCCACTTGTGGGAGTTGAGAGCCAAACTTTATCATTTGTCAGAAACTAACAGTTCCCAGCCAAAAGCATTCACAATAATGGCAAAAAGGGTGCAACCACAGATCAAAGATCTGCCTTTCCTACATGCATTATCTTGTACACACATTTTTAAGGTGGGACTTTGATCCATACCTGTTCCCACTATTTTGCTCCATTTGTCTCCCTACCCCTTGCAGACACAATGACACCCACTTTCAAGGATGAAAATGAAAAACAAAAAAATCATTCAACCACAGGATGAGAAGGGGGAAAAAATTCTAGAATTGTTGTAGTGATTAAAATCACCAGGTGAGTAGGGTACTGCGAAGACTTAGGCATCAAGCCATCTGTGTAACTTTGGACTAGTCACTCTCTCTTAAGTTTAGGAAGCAGGTAGAGGCAAACCACTTCAAAAATGTTGCCAAGAAAATTGTAGGAACTAGTCCAGATAATTGCCAGGAGTTAAGATGATTCAAAGGTGTCTGCACAAACATACACATAAAAATGAATAAAAAGGGACTGCATCTTTATATTAGATGATTTGGGGCCAGTCATTCTTTCTCGGCCCAATCCATGTCAGGAGTTTTTTTTATAAACAATATGTAGTGTAGCATAGTGTAGCATGGCATGGCATGGCATGGCATGGCTTGGCTTAGCATAGCATAGCATAGCATAGCATATATTTTATATAGGGTAGAGTAAAAATCTAATAATAGTAATATTGACAGAAGGCAAGCAACTGCTTTAAGTGCCTTATATTAAAATGATTCACATCAGCCCATGGCACACTTAAGAGTCTTCATTTGAATATAAGCCTAAAAGCTTGAAGGTATCTGGAAACTATTCTTTAGTTCTGTCAATAAGCCTGGCACCACTGCATTTCATACATTACAATCTGTTTGATTAAGTACCATCAAGTTGTTTTCAACTCATACATAGATTTTCTCCATTTCTATCTATCCCTAATCTGTTCTTTCAAGTCTCCAGGTGGTACACTAATCACCACCATAATTGGTTTAATACATTTATATACTGTCTTCCTTCCATTACTGAATTCAGCTTTTCCAGGAGGACTGAATGATACATCTTCAAAAAATTTCTCCCTACCTTTTGAAGGCAATTGGAAAAATGAATATATTTTAAGTGTAGACAGTAGGGTCACAGATTTTTTCTGTATCTTAGGAAATGTTGCGACTTTTTCTTGATAAAGAGGAAGTCCCTGTATGTGTTAACATTTTAACTGCCTGTGTTCAATCATGTAACCAGCACTGAAAAGTTGTTTAATTGCCAGTTTCTTACATTTTGGAATATTAGAGTATTCATTTCTTGATAAATTCATGCATAACTTGCAGAAATGAGATGATATTTAAAAATTACTATGGTCTTCTGTGGTTTCTTTTTCTCTCTGCAGTGTCTTATACTATATAATTCTCATTCCAAGATTATGCAATATGATTTTTCTATTTTTTATTTGAAACATGGAGCATTTTTTTTTCTGTGTCCAGTGGGAAAATGGTATGTCCATTATCTCCTGTATTAGGTTCTGACATTAAAATTATTTGGACATAGAAGAAGAGGAATACTTTAGTGAAAACATGCAATATTGATATTTTGCTGTCCACTGATACAAATCTGTAATCACAATTTAGTTGATGACAAGCACTTCCATAACCATTGGTTTTAATTTAGCATTTTCCCAATATAATTGTTTTCTATATGCAATAGTGCTTGTAGCTTTCACCCCATGAGATAATTTCATTTTGTGAAGTTCTATTTTCTTGTTTCAGGGAAAACCAAATAAGTGAGTTATTTAGAAGCAGCAGAACTCTGTGTTTGCATTTTTGCTGCTGAATTCTCTCCTTGTTAGTGTAACCACTGTTCTGTTGAGTTAGGGTATATCATAATCAGCACCATAATTTTCTTGATCATAAAGCGTAAAGGATCTAAGAGGGAGCAAACAGCAATGAGCTTATTTTATTTTATTTTTGCTTCTGTCTGGACAAAGTTAATTATTACTTTCCAAATTCCAAATTAAATCATCTGATTTAATGTGCACCTAAACTATGTTATAATTGTATTTTTGCAAATCGGGCTTTTTGTCAGTATAAATGAAATACTCAGATCCGATTGCTAAGATCTATGATATCACTAAATCAGTGTCAGACACAGAATACTAAAATTAATCCTTAAAGACTAACCCATAATCCTTTATGGATTGCATCCAGCTTCACCTTCTCCCTGCCAGTTTAATTTCTATAAAACATATGGTGCCCCTGTTTGCTTAATTTAGACTCAATTGAGCTTTGCACTTCAGTAACCATTTCCTTCAGTGATAAGGGATTGCTGTAACAAGATGCTCTAAGTTGTCTTCCTCTGAAAATGTTCTTGCAAAAAATATATAATTTATTCATACACACACATACACACGCATACACACATATACATCCACATAATATTTTTGCTTTAATTTTAATATAGAAACGTATCGAAAGAGTAAGGAAAATGATTGGCCGTTGCTTTTTTGTGACAGAAAGTTGAGTAGCTACAACACCAAAAAATTGTCCAATTGAAGAATATTGTAGCCCACAATACAGACAAAACCCTTTTCAAGATGTTGCTAAAGTGTTTTTGTAATACTTTTATGAGCATAAGATGTAGGAAGTGTACAAGTACACTACAGTGAGGATCAGCTCAGGGTCTGAGGATAGAAGGGTTAACTTTTTCCTCCTTGATATTGTCTCTAGCGCAGAACAGTTAGAATATCTCCCGTACCCAATAGGGGACATTTATTCTGAGCCTAAATTCTACTTCGGAGGTGGGACTAAGGACCAGATACTTTAGAGTTTTCATCTTCTATGTTGGAAGATATGTCTGTCCCAGTCCCATTCTCTGCAGAATTAATTCTGTAACCTTCCCAGCTTCTTATCCCATTAGACTGCCATTAAGCTTCTTATTTTGCCATGAAATTCAAGTTGAGATATTTGCCTGGTTCTTCCTGAAACAGCTCCACTACTGCTTTGTCGTAAAACAGCACCTAGGTAAAAAAAACATTTAGACTTATTTCTCCAACAATTTGTGAGGATCTCTTGGAGAGAAAGGCCCTGTGATATTGCAACAACGACAGAGTTTATTATCCTGCATTAACTTTCCAGTCTAATGCACTCCAGTGTCTTATTACTGCTTTAGGTTGATGTACTGCATGATGGCTGAGAGAGCTTCATGAAGGAAGCAGTACTCTCTGCTGTGGTTCTCTTTATTCCTTTCTGTTAACTGACTCCTCTTGCCCTGTACTGTTCTTCTTCCTTAGATAAAGCAAAAACACACTTGATCTTATTTTACAAGACAACAATTTGCTCCCACTTTTTGGATTAGGAGTAGGGAAAGATAGGACACCTGCAGGATGGGTCAATAGCAAGGTGTATAAAAATTATCTTGCCTTTTTTTGATCCACCTTCTCCTCCATGACTGCCCATAGGGCCTGGAGTATTTTTTTTTTCTGTCAAAGGCAGTGTTCTTGGAAGTAGTAAATGACCAAAGATTGCCTGGTGATCATGAGTATAGTTAGCAGCAGGCATAACAGAACTAGAAGATAAGGATTAGACTTTTTCTCTGTTAAATTCATTTTTGGCTCTTTTTTTTCTCAAATAGAATTAAAAACTGATTTCTGGCAACATGGTTGGAAATTAAGCTGATAACTTGGCTAGCAACACTACTTGTTGCTTTATCAAAAGGAATGAAAGGTGTTTTTTTTAAAAAAAATAGAAACTTTTTAAGCACAGAGAGATAATTCTGTATTGCTGATATTCATGCCCATATAGTCACCAGAAATCAAGGCAATTGATTCAAGACAATTAGTTACCTAATGTTAGTTGTCTTAATGATTGCTTAACGTGCTATGGAATAGCATATTTCTCTTCAATACTTTTAACGTTATTTCATCTTTAGGGCTGTCAATCTAAAATATAGATTAAACTATTTCTACTGCTATTAGAATGAACATTATAGACAGATTCATCATAACGGCCTCCATATAATGTTACTGCTTTTGCCCATGTGTATAAAGCTATGGCATGCACAGAAAAGGGACTGGGCCTGCATTGCAACATTACAATACTTCTTTCATCAGTCTCCCACAAGCATGAACATACACAAAGGCCATTCATCCTCCAGTTTCACTGAGAGAAGAAAAGTGCTGAATTCAATCAAAGTTTCCTTAGAAATGTTCCCATTTAAGTAATGTGAAGAATCAAGCAAGAATGATTTGCATGATTGATTCATTTCTGACACAAGAATAAAATATTTTCCTTTTGTTTCAGAATGGCTGAGTCCCTTAGCTGAAATTTAATTAGGAATTCATTCCAAGTAGCTTTCTAATTTATCATAAACGCAAAAGTCTCTTGTCCACATTACTTCTCGACTGGTTTTCTATAAAGCTCTGTAAGTAATTACTAGTCTTAATGGATAGTCACTTTATGCTGAGAAAGAGAAGATTAAGAATTATTTATAAAAGTTACAAGTGGCTGCAAAAAGATTAACTGGTTTGTAGCTTTGATACTCCATGACATCCTCAAAGAAATAAAAAAGTGTGTCAATCAGAAAAGATTCTGAAAAATGGCCACAGAAAGTAAAAATCTAGCTTTGTGGGTTATATCACTCTGCTATCTAATTTTATCTATTGAGAGTTTCTATAAGTTTGCTTCTGATTCATTTACTTCACATGTCTATTTATTGCATATGTATAAGTCTTCAACCTCCAGATTAATTTGGGCATTGGTTCCATGTGTTTCTTTATGTAGGGCATTTTCCATACATAAAGGATTCAGCAGAAGAATGTCATAATGTCAGAAGCATTCAGTGTGTAATTTGGTTAGAGGCAGGGCTTTTTTTCAGCCGGAACGCGGCGGAACCGCGTTCCGGCACCTTTTTCCGGGCCGGCCGCACCGGGCGCAACATCTGGGGGGGCACGCTCGCACTCGCAGCTCTCTGCCCCTGCCTGGCTCACAACCGCGGCCATAGGGAGGCTCGGTCGGCGCGCCCCTGGCCCGTTTCCTAGGCGACCCTGCCCGAGCA
>NW_015386433.1:997173-1047337 GCF_001527695.2 Protobothrops mucrosquamatus
TGCACATGTACTGCATTGCTTTTTATGTAATTCCATACATTTACTTTTATAGCCCCTCCCAAATTTTACTTGCATTCCTGTTCTCTAAAGGGGCGGTCCTAGGGTTTGATGAGGGCGTGGCCAGGTTTGGGTGGGGGCGTGGCCAGGGGAGGGAGGTGAGTTCCACCACCTTTTCTCTGAGAAAAAAAGCCCTGGTTAGAGGTGATATTTTCACAGACATTTATGAACTGCTTAGGCAATGGCTACCATTGTATGGGAAGACTGAAAGCACACATTATGTTTATTTTGTGCACTTATACAAACACTGTTTATATGCAAATTACTTCATATAACTTATGTATAAAATTTAGCTTCGATTCCTATCAACATTACCTAAGTGTGGGGGAGGGGGAGTTCTTGACAGAATTAGGCTGAGAAAAGTACAAGGTTCTAGTTTTCTCCATTTCTACTTGAACTGTGATGTCATAGACATGCCCCCCCTCAAAATAAACCTCACAGAATGATACTGTTTTTGTCAATATAATAATAACAACAATATCCTAAATACACCTCTGGTATCTATGTATATTTGTTCCTGCCTGCTTTTATACCTGTTATCATTTAAATTGATTGTTTGATAAATATATATACTGTAGGGTAAAGGAAACTTGAAAGTCTTGGAGAGAGGAAGATAAATCTTTTTTTTTTTTCAGGCCACTTCCCCTTCATTGTACTTGTGGGGTTATTGTTCTTCTTAGCATGTTTCCCATATGTCTGCATGGTCAGCTTGTTGATAGTAAAACCAACAATGCACACAATGAGGCAAGAGATTTTGTTTATCATCCAAGTTATCCTACAACCTGAGGGTGATTAGGGAATCACTGGTCAAGGTCACTCAGCAGGCATTGGTGCCTAAAGGGTACCAGAATCCAGCACCATGTTTAGAAATATACATGTGAAATCCCCCAGATTAGATTGCAATCAATTTATTATTTGATATTTTTTCAAAATTGTACTGAACTACAAGGCAATGTGAGATATTTCTTCTGAAAGGCTCTTGTATAGCACTGCTTTTTCCTTTCTGTTCCATACTGTCTCTCTCAGCTTTGCCAACCCTGCACCATCCAGCAATATACTGACCATACTGGTTAAGATTTTCAAGCATTACCTATGTTTCTCAACTCATGCTGTCTGGGGAATCTTGGGAGTTGAAGTGCACACAGTTGCCAAAGTTGAGAAAAACACTGCATTATACAGTAATATTACATAGTGTAAAAAGATATGGGAATTTTTCAGACACACGTACACAGCTTTTTAAAATTATACTTGTTCTGTTTCCAAGTAAAAGGCATTGAGACGAGCAGGAATAACAAACAGTCTTGTCTTTATTCCATTCACAACAGAACCAAAACAAAATGGCGCGGATTGCTCTTATACCCCTTTGCAGGGACTGTATCAGCCAATCAAAGCAAGGCATTTCTCCCGCCTTGCACATGCACACAAGGCAGGAGACAGCCTGTCTGGTCCCAGGCATTCACGTGTCTGCCTGGGCCTCTCTGCAACCTCCTGCACCTGCTGAATGACTCAGCAGGCCCAGGACATAACACCCTTCCCCTCTTGGATCAAAACAGAATACTTAATATTTTACAATACTACAACCCTAATACCTTGTCACTCCCTTATTCCTGCCCACCTATTGACAGGAGTCTTACATACTCCTATAAGTGCTTGGGTGGACCTCTGACTCACTCTGATCTTCTTGGAGCAGTTGTGATTACCTGGCCTGCAAACTCGCCTGCCAGGCTCATCAGGCCAGGACTTTGATGCCTCCTAGACTCAGGCAACCTTCCATGCTGCTGACTGGCTGGATCCTCTAAACCCAGACCAGATTTCCTTGGTGGGCTGGAATTCCTCAAGTCCACACTGGACCCCTCTTGGGAGCACTGTCCCGTGAGCCCAAGACCAGCAGATGGATTGGCCTGAGAAACCAGTTGTGGACAATGTCCCATTGACCCGGTGCCGGTGTCAGAGTCAGGAGTGCCAGAGTCAGGAGCGCCTCCATGGCAAGACCCCCTACTGGCGCCTGGGAAATTCTGCTTTCACGGAGAGACTGTGGTCCACAATCGTAATTGTGGTCCTCCTCCCTCCCTCCCGAGAGCAGAGCCAGGAGCAGAAGTGTGGCTGGGAAGCCTCCAGCACAGTTGATCGATGTGTCACCGGATCACCCGACCATCATCCAAGGCCACCTCATATGAGAGCAGCCCCAAGACCTTGCATACCACTGCTATCACCCAGAGATGTCCAGGTCCATAATTCCTTGCCCAGACCGGATCGCCCACCTGTAGTCTCCTAGATGCCCATGGCTGTGACACCTGTGACGCCACCCGGTCTGGGTGCAACCTGTCCAGTTTAGTAATGAGCCTGAGACCCCAGTGGAGTTCAGCTGGACTCTTCCCCGTGGCTGTGCACGGTGTGGTACGGTGTGAGAGGAGAAAGTCAGCCAACTTGTGATGCCAGTTTCCATAAGTGATTCTCTTTAAAGCATCTTTGGTTGTGCGCACCATCCGCTCAGCCTGGCCGTTGGAAGCTGGATGAAATGGTGCAGACGTGGCATGATGGATCATGTTGGCCTGTAGAAAAGCCTGAAACTCAAAAGAAGTGAATTGGGTTCTGTTGTTGGAGACAAGGACATCTGGAAGTCCATGAGATGCGAAGATCCCTCTCAACACCTGGATGATCCTAGCAGTAGTAGTGGAGGAGACTGGGACGACCTCTAGCCACTTGGAATGGCTGTCCACAAGGAGAAGGAAGAATTGCCCCTGAAAGGGCCCAGCGTAGTCAATATGAACCCTTGACCAAGGGGCATGTGTCTCCTTCCACCTATGTACAGGGGCCTGAGGTATTTCAGGCCTGCACTATTGGCAAACAGTGCACCCGTGGACCGGGGCCTCGATCTCTTTATCGAGCCCAGGCCACCAAAGATGGCTGCACGCAAGCGTCTTCATCCGGATTATTCCCGGATGTCCCTCATGCAGAGAGAGCAAGACTCTAGTCCTCAATGAGGCCGGGATAACTACTCTGCTACCCCATAGGACACACCCCTTGAAGGTGGATAACTCGGACTTCCTCTTCCAGAAACTCTGTAACTCTGTGCCAGGACACATGTTAGGCCATCCTGACAGCACCCATGTCAGCATGCGTGTAAGCGTATGATCAGTGGCTGTTTCAGCAGCCACATCCCTAGCATTGAGGGGAGACTCAGGTAATTCCTGAACGGAAAGTATGTGGTAAGCTGGAGCAGGGTCTGACTCCACTAACTGTAGAGGCAATCTGCTGACGCCCATTTCTTTGCCCGGTTTGTGAACCAGTGTGTAGTCATATGCAGACAGGAAAATTGACCATCTCAACATTCTAGGAGAGATGATGTGTGGGGTTTGCTTGTTGGTTGTAAACAACCCCAGCAGTGGCTTATAGTCTGTAAAGACCATGAAATGGCGGCCATATAAAAAGTCATGGAACGTTTTTATTCCAGCGACTATGGCCAAGGCTTCCCTATCTATCTGTGTGTAATTACGTTCAGCAGATGATAGGGTCCTAGAATAGTAGGCTACAGGGACTTGTGTCCCATCAGCCTTTAAGTGACTTAATACAGCCCCAATCACATAAGGGGATGCATCACAGGCTATGCATACAGGCAATTGCTCATTGAAATGCGCTAGAACCGCATTTGAGGATAGCAAGGCCTTGACCTCTGCAAAACTCTTTTTGTGGACTTTTGTCCACAGCCATGGAGCCTGTTTATCCAAGAGGCAGTGTAACGGCTCAGCCACTGCAGCCTTGTGAGGGAGGAATGAACTTCAGAAAAGCCTGAAGTTCGCTTTTGGACTTGGGACTTGGGGCCTGCTGAATTGCTTTAAGCTTAGATTCAGCAGGATGGATGCCTTTAGCATCAATACGGAACCCCAGAAACTCTGTGGAAGTGACTCCAATTTTACATTTGTCTTGCTTTAGCTTCACCCCCGCTTGGCGGAAACGCAGCAAGACAGCTCTAAGCCTTTCAGCCAGATTTTCAGATGATTCCCCAGCAATGAGGACATCATCAAAGTACGGGCAAATGCCTGGAATATTGTGGAGCATTTACTCCATCACACTCTGGAAGATGCCAGGGGCTACATTAACCCCAAACTGCAGCCTTTTAACTTTAAACGCTCCCCGGTGCGTTACAATTGTTTGGGCCTCAGCCGTTGCCTCATCAACTGGTAATTGTTGATAGGCCTGAGCCAAGTCAAGTTTAGTAAAAATGCGGCCTCCTTTGAAGGAAGCCAGAATGTGGCTCACCGCGGGCACCGGGTACGAGTGCTGCTGCAAGGCTATGTTAAGTGTACACTTATAGTCTGCACAAATTCGGACTTCCCCATTTGCCTTCAGTGGCGTGACTGTTGGGGTTTCCCAAGGACTGCTGTCTACGGGCTCTAAGGTGCCCTGCTGGAGCAGCTTGTCCAGCTCTGCATTAATCTTATTCTTCAACGCAAAGGGCACCCATCTGGGCTTAATCCTAATGGGTGTGATGGCTGGGTCTAAACGTAAAGTAAGGGGAGGCCCCTTGTACGGGCCAGGCTCTGAACTGAACACATCAGCAAACTCCTTGCAAACTTCTGAAAAGCCTGTCGTTTGCAAACTGTGAAGTCCAATCACTTGGATTCCAAGGGCTTCAAACCAATCAAGTCCAATAAGACTCGTGCGATCACCCCCAACTACCACCACATCTAGCAACCCTTCAAACTTCCTATGCTGCACCTTGAGTATGGCCTCCCCCTTCACGCTGACTCTGGAATTCTGGAAGTCAGTAAGAATTAAATTCGAAGGCTTGAGTTTAACTCGTAGGCCGCTTCTACAACAAATCTTGTTAAAAGTGTCTTGAGAAATGATCGATAAAGCAGGCTCTGTGTCCAACTCCATCAATAAGGGAACCCCTTGCAACTTCACATCAATGTGAAGCTTCTTCCTGAGTGGTCTATAGGCCCAGGTTTTAAAAATGCTTCTACGGGATGCACAAAAACCCACTCTGTTCTGGCTGGGGACCCTGGTACCGTTCTGGCTGGGGACCCTGGTACCTTCCGAAGGCCGGTCCTTCTAGCGATGCAAACAGATAGAGGCAATGTGGCCTTGCCTACCACATGCCCGGCAAATGGTGGAGCGGAACCAGCAATCGGAGTGCTTGTGGCGTCCTCCACATCCCAAACACCGAGGGAATGAGGTTGTCTTGTCTCTGTACTCTTGAGGTCTTCTATCCACTGGCTGCTATAGTCGGTCCACCTCCACCTCTGGATCCTGTTCGGCGTCATCTCGAGCGACCTCTTGATGGACGGAGATTGAAGTTGGAGGGTTCTTGGCGAGCCGCAAGGCCTTCACAGCTCTGCTGCCACTTCTTCTGCTGAAATTTCTCTCAACGTGTCTTGGAACGAAACGTCTTCATTTGCAAAGATCTTCTGCTGCAACTCACGACTTCTCAGTCCACAAACTAAATGATCCTGGGTCCTTGAATTCGCATGGCCTAACTGCTTGTCATAACACAGCAATAAAATCCTCAGCAGACTCACCAGTCCTCTGGTCCCTCTGCTCGAATGCGTGTCGCCATGCAATCACCGAAAGCTTCAGTTCAAAATGTTCTCTAACCATTCTTTTCAGCTCAGCATAAGCAATTGATTCCAGTGGTGCTGGGGCGACCAGATTCTCTGCAATATCAAAAGTCTCTTGCCCACAGACACACAATAGCATGGCAGCTTTAAGACTGTCTTCTCGGATTTGGTTTACCCTAAAGTAATTCTCCACCTGGGCCACAAAAGAACTCTAGTTGAGCTGTGTCAAATTCAGAGAGATGGCCTAGTTTGGACATCGTTACTGCCCGGTAGCCTTGTCAACGCCTCGTGCTGCAAGGTTGAGAAGGGGTCCCTTTTTTGCTGAGCTCTCCTCCAGCGTTCTCGTACTGGCAGGCAGAGTCGCACTCTCTGGACATCGAACTTCCCAGCACTTCAGGCTCTCTTGATGAGTCACCCTATCTTCTTTCGTTGTTTCCCTTGCAGCAAATCCCACCTTTGTCGCCAATGTTCTGTTCCAGGTAAAAGGCATTGAGACGAGCAGGAGTAACAAACAGTCTTGTCTTTATTCCATTCACAACAGAACCAAAACAAAATGGCGTGGATTGCTCTTATATCTCTTTGCAGGGACTGTATCAGCCAATCAATGCAAGGCATTTCTCTTGCCTTGCGCATGCGCACAAGGTGGGAGACAGCCTCTCTGGTCCCGGGCATTCACGTGTCTGCCTGGGCCTCTCCGCAACTTCCTGCACCTGCTGAATGACTCAGCAGGCCCAGGACATAACAATACTGATATTTATTATTACAGTATTTTACGTAAATTATCTGTACTATTTCTAGCATACAGATTGGCTTTAGCATAACAAACTTTACATACATATATGTACTGTGCTTTTGACAATTTCTTCATTGTTTCAGTTCCTCCTTCATTCACACAGGCGTTTCCTATTTCAGCTCTGATTTGCTTACTGTCATCAAGAATTTCTGTACTTCTCAGCCTTTATTTTTAGTCTAAAGAAGAAAAGGGAAAGAAGGATGAACAAACAAACAAACAAACAAATAATGAACCTGTTGGAATTCCAGCATCAGAGATATCTACATGTAGTCAAAGAAGTCAAAATGGTGATTAGGATTGTGCCATTGAAGCTCCACCCATAAAAAATATAGGCAGAGGTTTAGTTGTAGCATTGTGGCTATGATTATATTTGAAGCTCTTCGGTAGGATATGCATTTTATTTTAGATGATATCCCTGAATTCTGTTTTGTGCACATGCACACATATGTATTCTGAAAATGGAAGAGAAGAGAATGCATAATTCAATGAGGCTATTATGGTAGCTTGTATTATTTCATTCATTGCTCTCTCATAGCAAGAGAGACATTACTAGTAGTTGTGGTTGGTAAAAGCACTTTATTCCTTTCCTAGATGATGTCACAATGTGGTTTTCAAACATGTTGTGGTAATAAATTTAAAAAAATGAACATGCTTTATATGTTATCTTGAAATGGAATGGTCTAGAAGTAGTAATAAAATATTTGAAGAGAAATATTCCACATGTTTGAAGTAAAATGTATATACACATATAAATTTCTGGGAATTAATCAAAGAAAAGTCATTGATTAAAAATCTAATTTGTATCACCTCAACAATATATTTTGGACTATAATTCTATCCTCAGCCTATTTATTACCAGAGTAATTTATTAAACAAAAATTGCACTTATTACAATGAAGAGTGAGTTTCAGAACCTACTAATTTCTATATTAGTAAACATGAGTATTTTTGTGGTTTAACACCCTCTATAATATACAACTATCATACAGATCAGCTGCTAAACCCTATTTTATGTTTGCTGGGGTAGAATCTGAAGTTCTTGATATTTTATTTTCTTTAAAATGCCCAGAGTTATTAATTTCATTTTGAAATGTGCTAATGAGGCTTTCACCTAGACACTGCCATATTAGCAAAACTTTAGTGCCAATGAGAATTCCACATAATATCAAAATATTTCCTAAAGATGGACCAGAGAAACTACTTATAGATCTGAGAATGAGCTACATTATATAAAATGTTTTGATAAGTTAAAATGCCACCTCAATCCATATCAATATTCCCCGATACTCAGATACAAGAGTAGATACATCACCAGTATTTATAACCAATTGGGCTTTGCCAACAAATACTGGAAATTAGACCTTCTGGATACCATATATAAGCAGCTTTAATTTATTTAAAAGATGAGTCAAGTATGAATATTACATAGTGCTGTGCAAAATAAATCTATTAAATATTAGCTATCCTACTTTCTATGCTTATCTGTAATTCTATGCTTAACCTAATATGAAGGAATTTAATTTAGCGGTAAAATTAATGCTAGAAATACAGGAACCACTACTAAAGCACAAGAGCATAATATATATGGAATCAAATCTGTAGACATGGGGGAGGGAGACATTTGAGACATAGGAAATGAGTATTTACACCCTTTGCTTTATGGATTCTTGCATTGAGCGAAGATAGCCTCAATGAGAGCACAGCTGTAAATCAAGCAATATTAACTGTGCCAATGGACAAGTTCTGCAGAGTTCAATGGTTTTCAGATTAAGCATAATAGTTACTTCCATATTTTAATATAGTGGATATTTTCAGATTTGGAAAATGTTCAGACTGTATAGAATACCTTTTTAAGGAAAACTATTCAGACATAACAGAAATGTAAGCTTTACTCCTGGTATAGTTTGATATGAAGAGACGCATACCATACAGAATATATATTATGGAAAATTCTAGGAATGATAAGGGTGGGGAAAAGAATGAAAGCAGGACTAGGGACTGTAGTACACCAAATCAGAACTTCAAAACATAACCATTTGGGAACAGTGAAAAGATTACAATGAGAGGCATGGAAGGACCTGGCCATACAAGACTGAAAATGTCAAAAGAAAGAAAATTTTAAATTTGTATTGCAACAGTGAGTACTAAAGAACTAAACCCATAAATGAATAATTTAGATTATTTTAGCACTGTGTTCTTGTTTGAATTCTAGCAATACTAAATATAGCTTTACATACCCTTTAAGAGCTTACAATTCTCTTTCTCTTGCCCTAAGCCAATCTAAACTGCTGAACAGTATTTACAGCCCTTCCCAAGAAAGGGCAACATTTATGCTGAGTGCAGCTACTCGTCTGTGCTGTATACACTGAATATGATTACCTACTTGGAGAGTTGCTAAATCATCCTCCATTCCCCAGATAATCCTTTTAATGCAAATCCCATTTATTTATTTCTCTACACCTTACCATAACTGGAAAAATACAACTGCACAGAATCTTCCATAAATATATGTATATACTAGCCACACTGCATTGTATGTCAAGCATATAATGCGGGAGATACCAGTGGCTATTGTTGTTGAGGACTATCAGATCTCGGCTGCAAAAACTGGGAAGATTTCAACTCAGAAGATTAGCTTTTTGCTGATAAGGAGCAGTCCCGGGGATTTACAGCTCAAATTTGGTGGTATTTTCTGTTTTATAATCTTATTTTTCTGAGCAATCTGATTAGCCATTTGGCCTTTCAAAATCTTCATTTCTCTTCTGCTTGTGAGGAGAAAATAGGTAAAAGGGTAGCAACAATCTTGAGCTGAGCTTGGATCCTCGTTATAAAATAAGCATGTTTTATTAAAATAATATAGGAGTTTGTTGCTTTCTTTCAAGACATTTTTCCACTTTCTATTTTAACCATTTAACCAATCCTGAGATTTTTCTGACAGTTTCCCATCCAGGTGCGAACCATGCTGGAATCTCTTTAGCATTTCTTCTTTAATTAGTGAAAGTCACTTACTATGACAAACATACAAATACTTCACTGTCTTCTGAGAAAAACAGATCATCCAGTACAGCTGGTTTCTTGCTATCTGTTTGAGCTAAGCATTGTATAAAAAGCAGCAATTAGATTATGTATACAACATGCGCACATACAAATACACACATAAACCCATACAGTATTGATGACTATTATTATTATTATTATTATTATTCTAAATCAAGCCACTACAGAATGAAATCACCTTCACTGAAAGTTTTGGCTCATAATTAATCATGATGATCCTGTGCAGATTAATAGATAGATGTTTTTCTACTTCCAGTGAGTATCTAGCCCAAAATCACGTAACCAAGTAACAATCACTTAAATATGAGCCAGCAGTGTGCTACATCTGCCAAAAAAGCTTACACAGTTCTAGGTTGCATTCACAGAGGGATAGAATCAAGATCACATGAAGTGTTAATACCACTTTATAACGCCTTGGTAAAGCCGCACTTGGAATACTGCATCCAGTTTTGGTCACCACAATGTAAAAAAGATGTTGAGATTCTAGAAAGAGTGCAGAGAAGTGCAACAAAGACGATCAGGGGAAGCTAAAACATATAAAGAATGGTTGCTGGAATTGCTTATATCTAGTTTAATGAAAAGAAGGACTGGGGTGACATGATAGCAGTGTTCCAATATCTCAGGGGTTGCCACAAAGAAGAGGGAGTCAAGCTATTCCCAAAAGCACCTGAAGGCAGGACAAGAAGCAATGGATGGAAAATAATCAAGGAGAAAAGCAATCTAAAACTAAGAAGAAATTTCCTGACAGTTAGAACAATTAATCAGTGGAACAACCTGCCTCCAGAAGTTGTGAATGCTCCAACACTGGAAGTTTTTAAGAAGAGACTGGACAACCATTTGTCTGAAATGGTATAGGGTTTCTTGCCTGAGCAGACCTCTAATGTCCCTTCCAACTCTGTTATTCTATTCTATTCTATTCTATTCTATTCTATTCTATTCTATTCTATTCTATTCTA
Organism: Protobothrops mucrosquamatus; assembly: GCF_001527695.2. Taxonomy (NCBI): domain Eukaryota; kingdom Metazoa; phylum Chordata; class Lepidosauria; order Squamata; family Viperidae; genus Protobothrops; species Protobothrops mucrosquamatus. The sequence continues at coordinate 1,007,598 of NW_015386433.1, forward strand.
TTCTATTCTATTCTATTCCATTCCATTCCTCCTCTGTGCCTAAAGTACATGAACCATTCTCTCTCCCTGCCTCTCCCTCTCCGTCTCCCTTTCCCTTCTCTAGCAGAGAATCAATAGTGATGGAGGGCTTACCACTAGTCAAAGTTTGTTACCTTTTCAGGGCCAAAGAGAAAAGTTTTTAAAACAGTGTAAGGTTTAAAATTTGTAAGATATAGCAAGATAGTTAAGATGGAAATAACATTGCCAATGAAGTTCTACCCACAACAAACATAAAAAAGAACCAGGCAGAAATTCAATAACACTGTTGTGGCTGTCATGTTGACTTTTAACTATATTCTGTAGACGTTCCTGAATATTTGACTGCAAGTGTTAAACATAAAGGTTTGCTTTTTAAGTGTGACTAGAATTGTTTCTGAAGATGAAATCCTTTTGCAAGGATTCCTGTCCAGGGATTAGCAAAGAATTCTTCAGAAGATGCACTATTATATTTAAATGTTTTTACCTTGCCTTTCTAATTGTCACCTGTCCTCAACCTTTATTATTTTTTAAATCCTTATCAAAGTCCTACTAAAGAGAACTATATTTCCAGCACTTATGTAAGTAATATTTAAAAAGAATAATTTCTATATGGCAGCTTGAAACCCATATCTGAACTGTTTCTATTTTCAGCTTAAATTGATGTTATAAATGGATTAAGCGTTTTTAATTTTATTGTTTTGCATTCAATTAATCTATGAGTTATTAGGGATTTTGTTAGAAATATATTTTAAAGAAATATTTTATTGCTTGGTGTTGATTGATATCTGATTTGGAACCAATACTGAAAGGAAGGGTTTTTGTGTTTCAAACCAAACAAATCAACAGAGATGCTATCTTATACACAATGCATGTCCTATTGAAGTTGATGGAGCTTACTTATCAGGAGACATACATGAGAATGTTTTTAGTATATTTAAAGCTAGCCTAATTGTTCATTGGGAAAAGAATTAGAGAGAACTCAGCCTTAACTCTGCATGTGTGGAAAAGTTGTAATTGGAAAAACTGATAGTCCTTTACAATAGGCCATGTGAAGAAACCAACACTGGAATATTATTTTACTGCTTGGGATATATTAACAGAATTATTAATGTAAGTTTCTCTTTTTTCATGTTATATTAAACAAACTCAAGTTGAATTTCTTTCACATACTTCCTTCTCTGAACTATGTAATCTATTCAACCTTGATAAATATAAATCCCCAAGACCCAGCAGATTACATCCAAGAGTTCTGAAGGAGCTGGCAGATGTTATTTCAGAACCATTACACCATATATTTCAAAATTCCTGGAGCACTGGGGAAGTACCTGAGGATTGGAAAAGAGCTGATGTGGTTCCCATCTTCAAGAAAGGGAAAAAAACAGACCCAGGGAACTACAGACCAATCAGTCTAACATCAATACCTGAGAAGATCCTGGAAAACAGGATCTGCAAACAACTAGAAGCAAACTAAGTAATAACTGGTAGCCAGCACGGGTTTGTTAAAAACAGATCATGCCAAAGCAATCTTATTTCATTTTTTGATAAAGTGACCAAATTAGTAGACCAGAGAAATGCTGTGGACATAGTATACTTAGATTTCAGTAAGGCATTCAACAAAGTAGATCACAATCTAATGCTTGGTAAGCTAGAAAAAGGTGGAATAGACAATAGCACTACCAGATGGATTTGTAGCTGTCTGACAAATTGTACTCAACACATGGAGAGAAGTAAGCAGTGGGGTACCACAAAGGTTCGTCTTAGGCCCAGTAGTCTTCAATATCTTCATCAATGACTTAAATGAGGGAATAGAAGGGGAACTCATCAAATTTGCAGATGACACTAAACTGGCAGGAATAGCCAACACTGCAGAAGACAAGCTCAGGATTAAAAAGATCTTGACAAATGGGAGCAATGGGCCCTATCCAACAAAATGAGTTTAATGTGGAGAAAAGCAAAGTTTTACATTTAGTCAGGAAAAATCAAGGATATAAGTACATATTAGGTGGAACTTGGCTCAAAAACAACTATGAGAGGGACCTTGGAGTCCTAGTGGATGATCACTTGACTATGAGCCAGCAATGTGTAGCAGCAGCCAAAAAAGCTAATACAATCCAGGGTTGCATAAACAGAGGCATAGAATAAAGATCATTTGAAGTATTAGTACTGCTTTATAAAACCCTAGTGAGACCACACCTGGAATACTGCAACTAATTTTGGTCACCATACTACAAAAAAGATGTTGAGACCTTGGAAAAAATTCAGAGAAGAGCAATTAAGATGATCCAAGGCCTGGAGACTAAAACATATAAAGAACAGCTGCAGGACTTGGGTTTGGCTAGTCTAAAGAAAAGAAGAAATAGGAGTGACATGATAGCAGTATTCCAGTGTTTGAGAGGCTGCCACAAAGAAAAGGAGGTCAAATTATTTTCCAAAGCACCAGAGAGCAGGACAAGAAACAATGGCTGGAAACTGATCAAAGAGAGAAGCAACCTGGAATTAAGGAGAAAGTTCCTAACAGTGAGGACAATTAACCAATGGAACAGCTTGCCCTCAAAAATCGTGCGTGCTCCATTACTGGATGTTTTGAAGAAGAGACTGGACAGTCACTTGTCTGAGATGGTATAGCTTCTCCTGCTTGAGAGGAGGGCTGGACTAGAAGACCTCCAAGGTTCCTTCCAGCTCTATTCTGTTCTGTTCTGTTCTATTCTATGCTCTAAGTCCACCCTCAATGGTTTGCTCATACCTTGCTCACAATCACTTCTAAATTTCTTCATAAAAACTTGGAAATAATATCTATGCTTTTTTTTAATTGTCCAATGTCCAAGGACTTTGATATTTGACTTGGTAATTTAATACTTGAAGGGTTCTTGGTGCTTTCTTAATTTAATACTTGTTAGAATTTTCTTTCATGTGCATTCTTGATAGATAGATTATGTGCCATTGTTCTTTTGTCTTAGCAACTACATAGATAGATTTTCTCCATGACAACCTAACATGTTTTCCAAGTCTCCCAATGATACTCTCATTGCCACTGTAACGGAGCCCATCCATCCTGCTACTGGTTGTCCCCTTCTTTTCTTTCCTTATATTTTCCCAGCACATCACAGCAAATTAATATCTTTTCCAAAGGCTTCATAGTTGTTCTACTAAATGCTTAGTATGCAGTATATTTTTTTAGCATTTATATCTTTTCACGTGCATTCTGCTTTTTTACAAAATGATGAAATTTTCAGGGATATGTAAATTCTTATCCTACATATCACTGATTTGATTAATTGGATCACCTTTTTTGGATTCTATTGGCTACTAGTTAATTTCTCTAATTTTTGTTTAGGTCTGAAAGCAGTACACAACTATATTTCAAAGCATATTTCTTTTAAGGTTTCCTCCACAAAATCATTTCAGTGATGAAATTATTGTGGCAGAAATACATCTTACAAATACATTTTCATCAATGCTACTAGTTATCTTTCTTATAATTTTTGATTTTCTCTTTATATTTTTGTTGTTTGTAGTGCTTGAAATAAATTGCTCTAGAAATTGTAATCCAAAATATTTAAAGGGCATTACACTTGACTTAAAAAGGCAGTTCAGATCCCTTACATGTTTGAAGTATATTCTGTCCTATAAAATGCCAAGATCCATCTTTTAGAATTATACAAAACTTCCAGTAATTGTTAGATTAATTTATACTTAACAATGTTTACTTTAATGACTTTCATGTGATGATGCTACTTTTAATTAGGTGACTATTTTAACAATGATTAGTTCTGTATCCAGTAATGAACAGTTTTTAGTTAGGCTTTAAGCATCTTAGTTTAATGTTACCAATGTTTCTGAAAGATAAGAGCCAAATAAAATTTATAGCATGAATGTTGAATGTCTTGCCTTCGATTTTATGTCTGCACTAATCTTTTTACAATCAAAGCAAATCAATAGGTCAATGCAACTGCAATCTTTTTTTTTTTTGCATTTACAAAAATGTTCCAGCAGTCATAATAGTTATTTTTCCCTTAAAAGGCAAAGCAGTATGAAAGGCCACAAAAAATGTTCTCTCCCTCTACTCTTCATAACTTGTTGGCAAAATTTAATTATGAATATGAATAGATCTAACTGGATTCCTTGCTCTGAGTAACAACAAAAATTTATTTTAAGATGTACAGCAAGATCCACTTGAATATCCCTTATGTTCTTTGTTCTGAATAAAAGAATAATGGCATTGCACTTTCCCATTTCTTTTGCATGATATTTAGGTTGGTAAATTATAGAACTATGACTGTATTTATTGTAGTAATTCTGTAAGTTAACTTTATTTTTCTTTTTTTGATAATATTTTATAAATGATTTGAAAGATTTTAGCAATGTTTTTGTTTGATATTTAATTTGCTGTCTTAATACTGTAGGAGTACTGCATTGTAGGAGACTACAGTTTTCATTCTTTTAGAAGATTTTTAAAAAGGATGTGTAATCTTCGTCTGTTTAAGCAATATATTTTTATTTAGCAAATATACATGTTCACACACAGAGAGACACACAGAGTAATCATATGGTTTAACAAACATGACAGAATTGTACTTTTGAAGCAAAGAGTGAGAATGAGAAAGAAGCTGGAAAGACTAGTATATAAATAGCTGGAGTAATTTTTCTTTTAATGGGTGGTAGTAGATGTAAAGATTTACTTACTAAATAAAGCAAATTCTTCTCTTGTTCAATATAATTATTTTTGTTCTATTTCACCAAACACCTATTTTCTTTCTCCTCTGTAACAAATAACATTTTCCCTCTGAAATTAGCATACTATTCTTCAGCCTTATTTAAGAAGCTTGACCATATGGACTGCTTTCATTCATGACTTCAAAAGCTTGACCTTGTATACTGTTCCCATTTGTGACTTTTTACCATGGTACTCAAATACAAATACAGTATTACAAAAGAGATTTAGCTAGTCTTGGGTAAATAACAGTAATAAAATATCTGAGCCAAATGAAAGCATTAAATGTACTTTAATGTATACTTTCTTAATATTTATATCTGGTGAAATGTTTAGTTCATAAAAGAGATTTTACTGAAGAATCACTCTGCAATTCATTGCTGCCAGATGTTATTTGAGTTGTAGTTATCACTTGTAAATACTTCATGTAACAAGGCCTGGTTATCTGAGACTTAACCAGACATTTTCCACCTACCCTATACAGCAGGGGTGTCAAACTGATGGCCTGCGGGACAGATGCAGCATGCCGAAATTACGCCCACCCCATTGCCAGCAATGGAAAAAAAGTCGCGATACATTGCAACACATCATGTGATGTTGCGGGTTTGACCCCCCCCCGCTATACAGAGGGGTATAGTTACTACAGTTACTATCCAACCCTTTGTAAGATGATTAGGTTGACAGGTGGTTTTTTTTTTCCTTTTAGGTTATGCATGCTGTTGTTTTATATCATCTTATTTCTGTCACTGCCCAGGGTTGTGATGCAAAAGGATGACTTTTAAATCAAATGAATAAATAAACAATTTAATAATAGCTGGATTTCATTTAAACCAGGGATAGCTACTTTTGAAATCTGGGTTATGAATTGGTTGTAGATAAATGCAACAAACTACACAATACCTTCAAGGATTATGTAATTAATTAAGGTTCATGTAATTATGTATTTGTATGGCTATGCTCAACGTATGACTGTACAGCAAGTTAAAATCAGGAAAGCATCAATCAAAACTGAAATACATCACACTTATGGCAGTACATCTTTACATCTTTATGGATTCAACTGGCTTTCTGGATGTACTGTTATAGTACTTTATGAAAAGTCATCAGGATCAGAGCCATCTGAATCTTGGGGGTATTGACTTCCATGTGGAATTTCAGTGTGTGTGTGAGTGTGTGTGTGTGAGTGTGTGTGTGTGTGTGTGTGACCTTTGAGCCATAGTTGGAGTCCAACACTTATCAGCTCTAGCCAGAATGCCCAGAGGTTAGAGATAATAGGAATTGTAGTTCAATGACATGTAAAGGGCTTGAAGCTTTATATCTCTCTTCTAAAGCATACGAAGGCATAAAAAGGTGCAAATTCTAGATTCCATCAGATGATATTCCTTAATCAAGCATGCTTGTCCTGTTGAATATCAAGGGACAGACAGAATAACTGGAGGCCCTGCAAATAACCTTGTTTGAGCCATAAACCTATTTCGACTATATTGGCATCAAACAACAACAATAACAAAAACCTCTTGCTTTTCTATATGTTGTAGAAAATGGCCCAGATGTGTGTTTAAACAAGCATTCATAACATATTACCCTTTAGGTGTTTTCATGAAAGAATGACAACAGTAGTTGCCCAATATATTTCAAGCCATATTGTGCAAATGGATTACAAGATAGATCAGTTGTCCTGCCTGAACTGAAAACAGCTGCTGCCCTAAACTGTCATTATCTCCAAACTATGATATATGTTTAGGCTAAGGAAAAAATGGCTTGATCAATGCTGGTAATCTATGGTGTCATTTTTCATAGACATGTATAATAAATCCTAAACAGGATGACCATCAAGTGGTATATGACTAACCATTCAAACAGACCTTGCATGATAAACAGACTCTCAGTGCTTTTTGAAAGAATGTGCTAGAACTGCATTGGAATTATGCTTGGCATCTCGGAGCAGCTCAATCCTCAATTTGCTGTCACAGATGAAGACTTGCTTTTGTGTGTTGTAGTTAAGAGGTTCAAAGCTCCGAGCCCTTCAGATGTTATTGAACTAGAGTTCCTATTATCTCTAACCTCTGGGCATGCTGGCCAGAGCTGATAAGAGCTGGAATCCAACAGCATTAGGAGAGTCAGATGGTCTCCATCCCTATTTAGTACGTATTTGCTGAAATGGAGTGAAAAATGAATGAAATCACCTTCAACCCTGGTATAAAGGAAACAATGAACTATTGCATGGCTTTGCTTTTTTCTGTAGAGGCAGTCAGTAGTTTGCTCTAGAAGAGGAAATGTAAAAAACTACTCCTATAACCTTTCCATCCTTCAGCAATATCTCATGCTAATATTGCCAGAGATAGGCTGATGTTTGTCCTGACATTAATCAATTGCCCCTCATAACATGTTGTTCTGCCTAGTGTTTGCATGAATTTTTTTTGAAGATGACCTCAAGTCATGCTCAGGTCCTAAAGACTGTTTGTATGCACTTTTCTTAGGAACATTACATAAATGATGTTCATTACCTGTTTCTGGGATTGTTCCTTTTAACTTCCCAATAGTAAACCACACTATGTTTGTTGTCAGGGTAAATAAAGTCAAAATGATGGCCACAATCTTGCAATCAAAGTCCTACTCACATTGGGCTGCCATCTTGATTTTTGGCTCTCTGTAGATACACTTGTACATTGCAGTTTGGGAGAGATTATTTAGCAACCAACAAATTTAATCTTACTGTTTGCAATTCAGTAATCTCTATTTTCTTGCAATTTTTTGCAATATTTTCATTTTCTACCCTTTTTATTACATTTCTAATAATATTGCTAAAAGATAAAGCACCTATTGAAACCACAAACATGTCTTTGGTTAATGAAGCACAAATTGCTTGACATATTGTTTAAAGTTGCTTATTACCAGACTGCTAAACTTAAAATGAATTTAGGCAAAGAAAAAGGTGGAATAACCCTAATCCCTATTATTGGAAACAATGTTTAAACAAATGTGATAGGAAGACAGTTGAACAAGCTAATTTAATTTGCTCCTGAATCAAATTAGCTCTGTTAAAGAGGCAGTTATTCTCCCTCTCTCCCTCTCTCCCTGTCTGTCTGTCTGTCTGTCTGTCTATCTACCTACCCACCCACCCACCCACCCATCTACCTACCTACCTACCTACATACCTACCTACCTACCTACCTACCTACCTACCTACCTATCTATCTATCTCTATCTATCTATCTATCTATCTATCTATCTATCTATCTATCTATCTATCTATCTATCTATCTATCTATCAAGGAGGAAGGAGGAAGGTGTGTTGAATGTGTTCACTGCCTTGAGTTATTTGTAAAAATAATTAAGGGGGGATATAAATAAACAAATAATAAAATAGAACAAATAAAAATAGAATAATAAGATATCTCTGGGTAGCTTACAATTTAATAAAAAGCTAAAAATGCTAAAAACCAATTAAAATTAGAATAAAAAGATTAAAAAATGAAAAACAAATATGATGGGTAGTCTGGGGACAAGAACCTTTCCTATTGTCAACCATCCTCTAAGTAGCAGGTTCCTGTCAGAGCCCCAGTCCGCAGTGGGAGGAGTGGGAGTCATAGAAACAATGGCCAGGCACATCCCATGTTCACACATAACCTTGCACTGAGCTCTGGACTGTTTGAGCCACTTGGCAGTTGTGGCAGTGGGTGGGGTGGGTGGCAGGGTAGATGCATCTCATTTTCACACACCTCTCCACTGCTGACATACCAAACTTGGTACAGCAGCAGCAGCAGCAGCAGCAGCAGCAGTGGTGTATGTGAAAATAGGATATGCCTGGCCACTGCCACCTCTTTGCTGCCGGCTCCACCCACTACTGCTTTCACTGACTAGCCCAAATACCATTGCTTCCATTGAATGGCTTGTAGTGGCAGTAGGTGTGTGAAAATGGGCCACACCCAGCCACTGCTACTGCTCGGCCCTCTGTCTACCTGTTCCCCCACCTGCCCAGTTCTTCCTCTGGCTGCCTGCAGCGAGTTGTTCCCATGGCGAGTTGGCCATGTGGAGTTGTCCTGCAGCAACTTAGAGGCAGTGAATTGGCAGGATAAATGTTATAAATGTTTTAAAGTGTCTACTTTGATTGCAGATCATGGGCCCATTATGCGCTCGAGAAGCCGGGCGAAGAGGCAGGCGGTTACATAATTTGGCTCCCAGATCTCCTTTTATTCCAACTCTGATGACGTTGGCAGTTTGGCCGACGAAAGCTTAGTGACTTTTTATCTACAGGCTTGTTTGCATTAAACGGTCTGGTTATTTTATCCTGGTGTTCGCTTTTCTTTTAATTTGCATTATGATGCCCAGGATTCACATTTTTAGTATTATTAAGGACATATATATACATATATGTATACATAGCTATATACATAGCTATATGTATAACTATATATAATTATATACATAACTATATACATAGCTATATATATAACTATATATAATTCTCTCTCTCTCTCTCATAAGAGAGAGAGAGAGAGAGAGAGAGAGAGAGAGAGAGAGAGAGAGAGAGATTAGAAGTGTGTCACATACTCCACCAATATTTATAAGTAACATTTATTACATCAATTGAATTGTTATCAGATTAAAAAAAAAATCATGATCCTTGATTCAAATGAATCCAAGAGTTTTTGAAGAGTGATTGTTCTTCACGTAATAGAAACTAGTGTTTGGCATTCACTATTTTTATGCAGTGCACTCATCCTTCTACCTTAAAATATTTCATTTGTGAATTTAAGAAGCAGAATTATCACTGTGCATTGAAGAGTGCAGCCAGTAAAATTGTGATCACCTGCTTCTCAGGATAATCCATAACATTGTTGGATAATAAATCCAACAGTCCAACTGAAAATTGTGTGAAGATAGCAAACACATGGAAATCAGGATTGGCTAATGAAATATGCATGAGCAAACAACCTGTCAGATAATTTGTGCAAAATCATCTTAGCAACTGTAGTTCAAAATGGACTATGTTTCAGCTATTTCTTTGTTAGATGGGCACATCTTTAACTGTCAGTCACAAAAGAACCTTTAGAATCCTTAAAGAATCCAGTGTTCTCAGCATATTTTCACTGTAAGCTCATGCTTAGCATGTGTGAAAATTACTGTTTGTTCAAATAAAAGCTGGAGACTGAACTTCACTTGCTCCTACAGTAGATGGTTTTCATAAAAGGAATAATGATAGAAAACTGTTGACTGAGAATGTAATTTGATTCCTGATATAAAAAGTTGCAGTTATGTGATTTCCAACATATAAAATCTCAGATTATTAGGTAAATTATAGTAGTTGTCAAATTATTCTTTATAAACGAACTATCTGGAAAAATAGGAATACAACAAATGACTACATATCATCAGGAATACTTTTGGCATTCTTTCCCATTCTAGATGCTATCCAGAAATGTGAATTTTAACAACCAGAATTGTTACTAATGGCCAAACTAGCTGGAGAATTCTGGGAATTAAAGTGTACACATCTGAACAACATCCCAAACTATTAGGTTTATTTTATCTCTTTTAAAATCTTTTTGGACTAACTAAAAATATTAAAGCATTTTTTGCAAGGCAGTTTTCATTTTAAATGAGAAGATACTTGCAAAAGAAAATGTGCCACTAGCAGCAGCTTTCAGAAATTAAATTATTAATTATCACTACATGATAAATTGCCAATTTTGGAGAGAAAAAATGATTTTCAAGAAAAAGAAGAAAGGGGAAAGGGGGTAAATTAATTTTCATTGGGTAAAGTACTTTATTCTATCACATATATTCCATATCAAATGCTTGAGTTCGAATTGCCTGTTCACAACTTGGCTCCTATATGAATTCTCTGAACAAGTGAGATAGAAATAATGTATTAAAGCATTTCAATGTCCATATTCTTTGCCATAATGTTGCATTTGTGAGGCTAAATCTTGACCAAAGAGTGAAATGGGACAGCCTGAAGCTTCTCCACCTTCCACATCTCTTCTTTTTGATTCACATTTGAAGAACCACAAATTATTGTATACTCATTGTTTAGTTCTGGCTTAGTGGCCTCTTGTTGATACTTTCCTAGAGTATTTCAGAATTACTTCACTGACTTATTTCACTGTTTAATTCAAAAGTCCTAGATAGTTAAAATAATTATTGGAGTAGTTTATATACTGCAGCTAAACTTTTTTCATCTACTTGATAGCCTTGTATTTGGTGACAATCTTCATAATCACCACTTTCAAAAGCAAATTAGCAAATATTGTTTGCCACTGCTGAATATACATCATGAATCATATAATTGCAACCAATTTCAGGATGAAAGGGCAAATATATAAATGCACTGATAGGTTATTCAAAGAGCCCACATTTTTAAATATAGTTATCCTGTATATCCTTTGCCTCTCTTTTTGCTATACAAAGTATAAAAACAATGGGAAGTGTCTTCAACTTGGAAAATGCAGGTGTTAGTCTAGGTAAGAAGAAAGATATTATCATAACAATCTATTAATTTTACATAATTTATAAATTGATAAATAAATTATTGAAGATTAAGATTGAAGCATAATAAAAAATATTACTCTTTATGGATTATGGCTCATGTTTTTAAATCACTCAGTACTTGTACTCTAAGTGCATCTTTTGTTTGGGCCACACTGTGATGTGCTTACTTTTTAAAGCATTTGTACCATTGAAGCCCAGCATAATTTATATTTAAAAAAATTCAGATACTAGATTGGTATATGCCCTCAGTTTATAGCCGGTCACAATGATTTGCAGTCACATTGAGGGGAGGACACTATGTCCCCTTTATACAGAGAGTCCCGGCAGATGTGTGAGATGTAATTCCTATTCAGGATTGTCCATTGCTGAGATGGTAGTTCAAAGCCTGGCACCTTTTTTTGTGGGTCATTTATATATTTTCCTATAATTGGGCATTCAACAACCCATTTGGCTTCCCATTGGGAATCGATGTTAAAGTTGTTGGGCAGAAGTTGTGCAAGTGCAAGTGGGGGTTTCCTGGATATGAGTCTTCAGGCTGATAAATGAGGAAAGTCAATCTGAGTAGGAGTAGGAGTGAGTTGTTCATAATTTTTCTGTATTTTCTTACTAGTGCATCTTGCCTTCACAAAGCTGGTAGTGCTACAAGGCTCAGAACAGAAAATCAGCAAGTCAGAGTGGTTTCAATACATCTGCTTAGAATCCTCATGGCGTTGTTGAGTCTGACATCTAACATACTAGTATAGCAGCTATTAACCATACAGGGGCACATTGTTTTGCTGCAGACTAGATTGACCCTATTGCTGATGACCTGAGGGTGGCAGCTATTTAATTCTGCATAATTTCTGGAGTATGTTGTTCCTAATATTGCTTTTTGTCGCCGTATTCTCTAGATGTATTTTGTAGAGACAATCAATTCCAGTGTTACCACAAGGTACTTTGAATGGGGATCATAGGGGAGTAAGTTGCTCTTTAGGTATTAATTAATTTTTAATTTAATTTAATTTAATTTAATTTAATTTAATTTAATTTAATTTAATTTAATTTAATTTAATTTAATTTAATTTAATTTAATTTAAACATGCTAGTTTGCTGTTAAGGTGGAAGCATGTAGTTACTGTTCTGTTGGTGCTAGGAGTGAGCCTCCAGTCAGTGAAGAATTTTTCCAAGATTTTAAGATCTTTTGACAGGTGGCTATCAGCCATCTCCGTGAGTGTGTGTGTGTGTGTGTGTTTGTGTGTGTGTGTGTTGTATTGTTATGGCCAAATCAGCAGTGTGTGCAAATTTGCATCCCCTTGTCACTGGCATATCTGATATGTATAAATTGAATAGTGTAGGTTCCATTACAGAGCCTTGTGGGAGGCCATTGTTTAATTTTCTTACCTTATTTATATTGTCCCTCATTATTATCTGAAAGGATTCAGCATGTTATTAATTAGTCAATAGAGATTTTTGCAGGGGATAATAGGGCACAGTTTGTATAACAACCCGTCTTTCCAAATTATGTCGTATGTCACAGTTAGGTCTATGAACACGGCCATGGTTTTGAGGCCTTGTAAAAATCCTGCTTCAATATAGCATGTTTGGCTTAGCACCTGGCCTTTCCTCCCCACACCCCTGCCCAGGGCAGAAATCCTCGTACCAATCAAATGTCTGTCCAACTTTTACTTTAAAATCTCCAAGTCACCCCAAACAGTGAGATAGGTGGTATGTAAATTTAATTAATAAATAAATAAAAGTGAAGGAGCTCATGTAACACTAGGGGACAGGTTGTTTCACTGTTTAATAGCTGTCACAGTTAGGAAATTCTTCCACATTTATTATCTCCTCCACCCTTTGGGAGCTATGGAGGATAAATTTACCTGTACTCTCTTGCCAGTGACAGCCCTTGAAATACTAGCAATCATGTCTCGCCTCGCTCTTAACCTCTTGAGGCTAAACATGCCCCATTTTTACAACTGTTCTTCATAGAATTCACTTGCAAGCCCCATGCTATCTTCACCATTCTTCTCTTCATTTTCATTTCTTGTTTCTGAGAGATCACTGCTGTCAGAAATCATGTGGCCATATCCTTTGTCTGAGAAAAGGTTCCTCAAACAATGTTGCATTCAGTTGCAGCATTGGGCATTATGGCTTCACCTTGGACAGCCAATCTCATGGATATGCTGTAGCTATGTTAATTTTATATTTTATTTAGTCTTTAAAAATTGTCTCTCCAGAATCAAGTTGTTCTAAGGTGACTCATAGATGAACAATATACAGCTGACTGCTTAGTAGAATTCTAAACTCTGGACTGTTTATGTTCTATTTGTTAACATAATTCTTATTTACAATACACAAAGGTTGCTTTCCCTTGATGCAACTGTCATAAATTTCCTTGGTGAATCTTACATTCAGTAAGTTTTTAAAATACAGACCGGTTACCTATAATTTTGGAATCGCAAAGCCTAAACCTCTATTAGCAATGCTTAGAATTAGCTTCACTTGAACCTCACATACTAAGTTGCAAATGCCAATCTGTCCATTTTATACAAAGGCATTTTTAGTGATCCACTGTTTTGTAGTATTCATTTGGGAAAAGCTATCTTTTTCGTTTCAACTTTCTTTCTCTAAAAAAGCACTTTATAGAGTTGTGAGAGGGAACCAGGCAGTTAACTTGTTTTATTGTCCTGATGCCGCAATGACATGTCCTTAGGGATACTAGAATGTAGCAGCTCCAGTGAATCCTGGAATCGGATACTGTGCAATGGATGGGTTTATGGGCCCTGTAGTTTCAATGAATGTTTTTATTGTATGCATGTATAAAGGTATATTCATAGCCAGATAATCATGATGGCCCATTAAAGAGATACTCAACTATGAATTTTAGTTGTTGTTTTTTTTAAAAAATACCAACTTCCTGCCTAACCATAACATGGTATGTGTTCGCACATCACCAAGCCATGGTTTATTTAAAAATCATTTACTGAAGGACTGGATTTCCACAACTCATAAAGTGAAACATTATTAGTATAAGGTACTTGAGCAATTGGATGCTTTCAGACAAAGTATAGAATTGTTCTGCCTTGTGGCATTTTATAGTAGTATGGGTGTCCAGATGTTTCCATCCAATGTTTTTGCATTGCTTCTACTGCTTTTCTACAGCTTCCAATCCAATGGAATGTTGGAATTAATTATGTAAAAGATTTCAATATTTTATCTGTCCACCTGAAGGACAGCTCTAGGAAAACAGAACAGAACTGGACCAAATTTGGTGTGGCGGGAAAAAACAGTAAAAACCAAACCAAACCAAACCAAACAAAGCTGAGTTTGAAAATGGACAAGATCTAGGTAGGTATTGCAAAAAAAAAATCTCAAGTCTTCCCCAACACAACCCTAAAGGAAAGACAATTGGGCAGTGACTGTTGGTGGCCTCTTCCCCCTCCCAGTCACTTGAACCAGAGCAGAGTGTATGCAGCCTGCTCCATGCTTTGCATGTGTTCATGGATGTAGACATCACATGAAAGAAAAGTAGAATCACATTCATATGCATTACACTTATACATGCACATGCACAAGGCAGTTCCTGCAGAGAAAGAGAGTACATGTAACATATTCTTTCATAACCTCAAGAAAATCTAGGCACCTCCAATGGCACCTGTTGGTAAAGAGGTTGGAAAGAATTCAAGTAATCATGTTCTGCAGGCTTTTTACATCTTATTTCTTGTCCTCAAAGCATAAGTAGGGAAGAAAGGAAGAGTTTTACAGTATCTTTGGGCTAGAAGGCTTGCACACAGGTTTCATGATTTCCAATGTCTCCCCAGATTTACAAAGAAAAGTATTTCTAAATGAAATAACAGCAGCAATTAACTCATGTCAAATTAATAGGCATATCTTATATACTATATATACTGGTCACTGTTACTCTAACTGGTTAAGCTTACATGGTTGACAATGTATTAATTGTACTTCATCATTACAGAAGTAGCTTCTACAAAAAAATTAATTGAAATTAGGGACAAGACTGGGGCAGCAGCATGCAGTTGATTTGCCTCTTCATGCCCTGAGGCTGTTGTAAACGAGTTTGGAGATGACCTTATGGAAAATATGTAGTAACATTGATTGTTTTGAAGGAAGGATTACACAGTCAAGAGACTGAAGCAAGTATGAGAAAGAAATCCAAAAGTATCTTCCCCATTACTCATGTGATTGTATTTAGTATAAGATATGACAGGAAGAAACCAGGACAGGCTCTCCAATAATAAAGTAGCATACCTCAAATCCCTGCAGTGTCTGTTGAACAGTTTTTAAAAAGAGTTTTTCCCCAGTTCCTTGGAGGCAACCACAAAAGGGGTCTTGGTAACTTTTGCTCCTAAAGAGTAATTTATAGAGTCAAAACATTCAACGATAGGAATCAGATAGGTGGGTCATCAGATGAACAGTAAATACCAAAGATAGAGAAGCTTAAATGAGAAAGAGTATTTAATAATTTATGGTAACTTATAGGGAGGCAGTGTGAGCCTGAGGACTCTAATCCTCTTATGCTGATTTTTCCTCTAGCTCTCAAATAGGCCAGTGAGCTTTATTGGGTCATCGTCTTATTTTACTATCCAGCTACTTGCAATACTGAATGCTTTAGAACAGTGTTTTTCAAACTTGGCAACTTTAAGATATGTGGACTTCAACTCCCAGAATTCCCTGGCCAACATTGCTTTAGATTTAGAACAATCAATGATTTCTTCTCTCTCTCTATGAAGGTAAGTGCTTGCTTTTTAGATAGTGTTTAAACTATGCATCCTATGAAGAAGTGCCTTCTAAATCTCATTTTTTAAATTGAATTGATCGGTGGGAATGGATTATTTTGAAACAGCATTTAATATCCACATGCCAAAAACAAAAAACCTCTCTACAATTAATGATTGTCAATGAATATTGTCTAGTCATGCTAGTTACCGTAATAGCAGGAACAATGAAGAGCGTTCTGAACTTGCAAAACTAACAATACCAAAATTCTCTTCTTTTGGCTGCTGCTTCAGGATTATTCAGTAGCATTATATTATGTACAATAAAAAAGATTTGTTTTCAATGTTTGGCAAGTTGCTGAAAATCTGAGACAAATTTTGTTTCAAATGTTTGTAGGTTTTATCCAATATGCTCTATATTGGTCTACAAATAAAAGTAAATAAAAGAGGTTTTAATAAAATATTGAAGGGACATTTCCTGATAATGATTTCAATTGTTTTGAATTAATAAATAGAAGAATGGATAATATTAATTCTGATTTCTTTTAGGTTCCAGAAGTGGCACAAGAGTCTGCTGTGACCCCCCCCCCCCAATTTTTTTTTAAGGGACCTTCACTAAGCTCGTAGGTTAAGTGATCAGGTTAGAAATTAGGTGATAATTCTAGTCTTTCCGTAGAAATAAAGCCAACTTGGTGGCCTTGGGCCAACTACTTTCTCTCATTTCTAGGAAACAGGCAATAGCATACCACTTCTGAAACCTTGCCAAGAAAAGTGCAGGCACTTCTCCAAGCAGTCACTAGGAATCAATACTGATTTAAAGGCATCAAAAAACAAAACAAAAACACTTAGTCATTTATTGTGATAAATACAGGTAGTCATCGACTTACACTATTTAGTGACCATTCAAAGTTACAATGGCACTGAACAAAGAGACTTATGATTGTTTTTCAAACTTATAGCCATTGCAGCATCCCCATGGTCACATGATCAAAATTAAGATGCTTGGTAACCGACTCATATTTATGACGGTTGCAGTGTCCTGGGGTCATGAAATCCCCTTTTGCAAACTTCTGACAAGCAAAGTCAATGGGGAAGCCAGATTCATTTAACAACCGTGTTACTAACTTACGATGATTCGCCATATCAATACGGTGATTCAGTTAACAACTGTGGCAAGAAAGGTCGTAAAATAGAGCAAAACTCGCTTAACAACTGTCTCCCTTAGCAATAGAAATTTTGGGCCCAATTGTGGTCGTAAGTTGAGAACTACCTGTAATTCTTTGACTGAATAAAAATCTCCCAAATTTATACTATGATAAATCAAGTTATCTTTTAAGATATTTCAACTCTTTTTGTTTTCTTAAATATTCGATTCTATATGTAAGCAAGCTGTCCTATATTAAAGGCTACGTTTAAAAGTCTGTATTCCAGATACCATGAGATAAGCTGAATATGTTTTGAATTATTTTCAAGCATAACAAATATAGATATACATTTATAGTATGCAAATATTATATATACCACGGATCCCCAACCCTCACCCTGCAGCCCACTACCAGGCCCTGAGCTTTTTGAAACCAGGCCACGGAAATGCTGGGGCAGTGTACACATGCATACATCCCCATTCACACGAGCAGCAGGGGAGCGCATGTGCGTGCTCTGCATTTGCGTGAACAGTGGGCACGCATGCCCGTCACTTGCACAGCAGAGCTGCATTCGCACATGCTTGCCCTCCATGCACATGGAACCATCCCCTGTCCCCCTTCCACTGGTCCGTAAAGTCGAAAATGTTGAGGAACTCTTATACATACAACTTACAATTGCATAATGTGATATACAAATAATCTATTGCATGATGTATAACACATTAAAGAATTCATATTTCAATTAAATATTCTTTGGATATCATTTGTTATGCCCTTTAATAGAATCTGCTATCCTATGAGTATAGTTAGAAACAGAGTCCAATGTGTCTTGCTGAACCATGTTGTGGGTGTCTATCTGTGAATTATTGAATGAAACATAGTTCTTAATGCTACGTATATACACAATATTGTTGTGGTATAAACATCTCCTTTGTCTCTCTGGAATTATTAACATGTTATTTGCTTGTGCATCTTTAGTCAGTTGGATTATGTCCATGGGTGACTGTAACTAGGTTAAAGAAAAGACTTCACATTAACTATGATGAATATTTCTTATTTGATAACTCTGTTTTCAACCAAATGTCTATTAATAAAGAGTCCTCTGTTACCATTATTCTATAGCACATAATCATGTTTCTTCTGATCCTGGAAATTATACATAGGCTTCTTACTAGTAGCTCGCCTCCCCCACAAATATTTTTTTAAACTTTCATTGATTTCATGAGCCTATTGTTATTCTTTTGAACTGGTAAATCATTAATCACAATATACCAAATGAATACTGATTTCTACGATCTCCAATGAAAAACATGGTTGGTTTGTTCATTGCAAGTGAATATTAGATTCTATCAAGGTTCTGTAGATTTTGCGCCATCTGGTGGCTGTTAAAGATTTTGCCTTTGTCCCACACAATTTCATCAATCCTTTTGTTCTTCCCACTGAACTTTAGTTCTCTTATATCCAGTCAATGAAGTGGTAAAAACAACTGAATGAAATCTTTCTCAGATTAATGCTGCAGTGTACTAAGAATCAAATATTTTGCAAAACTCAAATTAAAATAATATGGTGTGTTTCTGTTTGTGTGAATGTGTGTGTATGTGTGTGAGAGAGAGAGACATATACATATACATATATGTATACATATACATATCTTCTCTTTTAAAATATATGCAGAATTTCAAAAACACAAGAGTATTAACTGTTACTATTGTCATTTATATTTTGCATTATGCATTGCTGAATTTAAGATTTTTTCTGCGTTAAGTTTCTACCACACATTGCTGAACTCTGTCGCTCTGATGCTGAGATGCAAGTAGTATATATGTAAAATGTATCATAGGAAAGATGTTTTAAAAACCTATAACAATCCAAATTCCCCAATTTGAAAGTGGTTTATAAAGCTAAACTAGTTTTTAATTAAATGAAGACTTGTGGAAACTGTGGATAATTGGGGATAATTTTAATTCTTTAACTCATAAAAAGAGTTTAAATGGATATGCCAACTCTTTATCTTGAAAACTTTTTGAAACATGGATTGAAATAGCTAATATCTCAAAATGTTTGTAGATTTCAACTTTCAGAAGATGAGAAAAACTATAAAGAATGTTTACCTGATGTAGGCATTATAGTTATGGAAGACAACAAAATTGAGATTACTAAAATTCAAAAGACAAATCAAGAAAAGGATCTGGCCATGGAACAAGAAATCCTTGACAAAGCCTCTTTACTGGATTTACAAAATACTCTGGTGAAAGCTTTGAAGACTCTGTTTAAATACCAAAGAGTGATGCAAGATAAAATCCTGCGATGCCATAGAAAGGATTTAAAGGTCAAAATTGTGCAGATCAAAAAGAAGACTAAGGTGAGACAATTTACTAGAGATAAATTATTTGTTTGATATTTGATATTTCT
This sequence comes from Protobothrops mucrosquamatus, assembly GCF_001527695.2. Taxonomy (NCBI): domain Eukaryota; kingdom Metazoa; phylum Chordata; class Lepidosauria; order Squamata; family Viperidae; genus Protobothrops; species Protobothrops mucrosquamatus. Next base: position 1,027,097 of record NW_015386433.1, read on the forward strand.
GATAACATCTAATGGACTTTTTAACTGAACTAGGATTGATAAAATATTTCTGGATTCTACAGAATTAACTATGGGGAGAAGAGTTTGTATTTGCAAGTTTAAAATAAGGTGAAAAGTTGTGACCTTTTTCTAGATGAGATGAAGATTTTTCTCCACCTTCCATGCTTTATTTTTTCTTCTAACTTTTATAAATTTTATTATGTTTATTAAAACCCTCAATAAAATTATTAACAACAACAACAAAAACTAGTAGATATTGTATTCCATTTTCTTAGTCCTAGAGCAAATGTATTAGGGAAAAGTGGATTCTGCATTTATGTAGCTGAACAGATGTGCACAATTCATTTTGCAGAGTACCAATATTTCTGCCCAGCTTGTCATAAATATGTACATGTTGCCTTATTGTGCCAGAACTGAGAGAAAAAAACACTCAAAGCTGGTTACAAAATGTGTAATGATCTATGTATACAAGCATCAGCAATCCTCCTGCAAGCCATGAACTAATTTAGTCTTCACCCACCTACATATCCTGAAAAGCTCAGTCTTTATCAGCAGAAGACAACAACCTGTTTGTCCATGACAGAAAAACTGTTAATGGAGGAATAGCAGAAGGATTATTACACATGGGGCTTGTCAATCATGAACCTCTGGTTTTTAGAAGCATAAATCTCTGAAGGACATAAGCATGACTAATTTCTCCTTACTTTGAACCTACTTTTTTAACCTCAGTATTGACTTGTCAGAGAAAGTTAGACTTTCATCTGCATGAACTCCTGCTTGTGGGAATAATGGAGATTTATGGAGGTCACAAGAAGAAATTCCTAATGCATCATGCAAATCCTTTATCTTCAAATCCTCATAAAGATTGAAATAGATTTAGGAGCTTGCAGGTCCATTGCAAGAAGAAGATAAGAGGCAGATGTTTCCTTCAAGGCCATAAGTAACATGAAGGCATATTCTGCTCAACTCTTAGAATTGAACAATTGTGATTATTGATATAAATTTGTGAACACGAGCCCAAGGTAGTGACAGATCCATTCCCTGTGTTTGCTTGTTTTCTGTTTTCTGGAATATATTTCCAGATCAGTATTTGATAGCTCCTATCCATGGTCATTAAGAAGACCTATAGCCTCCAGACTCATATCAGAGTTGAGGGTTCCATTCCCCACTCCACAAATCATAAATAAGATTAGAATAAGGAAGGATCAAGAGGGTATGTAAATCTTCGGTCTGGGGATAATAGTGCTCAAGGACCAATCACTTTATATTTGCAATCTCCAGCAATTCAAAACTCGTTTACTTCATGCAACATCACATTATTCATCTCTACTACAAGCACTATATATTCCAAACTTTAGTCAATTTTACTGTCACTATTTCAAAGAAAGAGAATAGAGAGGAAGACCAATTTGAATTATCATTTTATTGTTTTTAAATTGTAACAAAACTACCATTTTTTAAAAAGTAAACACCTAAAATCTCACTTGGATAACAACAAATATTTGGCTTAATACAAAATGCCCATTGAGATATGGTAGGTTGCTTATTGCTACAGAAGATGTTAAATGGAAATATATTCAATCAAGAGTCATGAAGTTATTTCATTTTACTTTGTACAATGCTCTCTTAAACACAGTACTATATAACAGCAGAATAATTGAAGTATAATTAACTTTCAATTATTATTTGAAATTAAGTATGCCACAACAAATGAAAATAAACCACGTCTCTGCAAAATTTGCTCCTTTAAATATATGTTCAGTTAGCAAACCCTTTGTAGCTAGAACTGGAACTATGGTTAACATACAAACAACTTTCTTATCTAGAACCAAATAAATGACTAATTCTTGGAGATACTACATCTAAATTGAATTTAAAATTGGGTGATATTAAAAAAACACATTGATAAGACAATTATAGTTTACCTGGGAATTATGGATATAATAAAACACTTGCTTCCTAATTAAAAGGTAAAAGTAATTTGACCTTGAAGTCAATCATTCAAATGATTTAAGAAAATAATGTCATGCCTTATGAAAAGCATTTTAGAGTGACTTCCTTGACCTTAAGTGATTTATTTTTGAATTCTTATACTTGGATGTATTAAAATATAACCTTTTGTGATTTAAAAATTGTCTCTCCGGAATGTAAAGTACATGTACTATATCTGGTCCATAGCAATCATGGATTGGCAAATACCTGGACTTCTACGATTGATGCTATGCTTTCTGTAGCAAAAAAGGGAAAAACTATTAAACATTAATAGGGGAAAAAAGGCTTAATAAGTGTGTCTCAAATGGTGCTGCCAAACATATCAATTTTTATCAGAGCCAACATATAACAAAACTGCTATGATATTTTATAGAAATGTTTTATAATTGTACTATATATGGATTCTTTTTCAGCTGTAACCTAAAGATATTTGTTTGAAATTAAAACTACATCAGCAATAATAACAGGTATATTATATTAGTCTATTATTTGGGTTAAAAAAGGTTGAAAATAATGTTTCAGATCCTGAAAACACCAGTTTTCTGTAGGTGCACAGGCTAGGTTCCTTAACTGATTTGATTTAATTTTTACTTGTTTCAAAAACCCATATGGGCAACTACAAATATTTTTATTCACATATGCCCCATTTTCCCATTGACCTGTGGGTCATAATGTGGTGCCACAAACCAAAAATATTTTCAAAAAGTTAGTTTGGAAGAATCCATTAAAATAAGACAATCAGAAGGGGCAGCTTTTATAGTATATACCGAAAGAAAATTTTGTTTCCTTAAGGAAAACAAAGCACTGACTCAGATACATGGTGCCAAATTAGGAAACTACCCTTTTTTTTTTTACAAAAACACTTTCCAGGAAACCACTGGTAGTCGTCATCTTACAACCACAATGAAGCCCAAAGTTTCTGTTGCTAAGCAAAACAGTTGTTAAGTAGGTTTTGCCCCCATTTTACAACTTTTCTTGCCACAGTTGTTAAGTGAATCACTATAGTTGTTAAGTTAGTGACATGGTTTTTAAGTGACTCTGGCTTCCCCTTTGACTTTGCTTCTCAGAAAATCGCAAAAGGTGATCACATGACCCTGGGACACTGCAGCCATCTTAGATATGAGCCGGTTGCCAAACATCCAAATTTTGATCATGTGACCATAGGGATGCTGCAATGGGCATTAGGTATGAAAAGCCTAAGTCACTTTTTTTCAACCAGTGCTGTTGCAACTTTGAATGATCTAAACAAAACAGGTTGAGGATTACCTATAAAACTGTCAACTTAGCCATAAAGAACATTTAAAAGACAAAATTATTTATTTATTAAATTTGTTTCCATGTCTGTTCTCATCATGTTGCCAAGCTGGGAAAAGAAATTGGAAGGTAAGCAAAGCTCTGGAATAGCAAAGGAATATAAATCTGTTTCTCAATCTCGGCAACTTGAAGATTTGTAGATTTCGGTTTTCAGAATATGCCAGCTAGCTATGATAGAGAATTGAATTCTGGGAGGTGAAATCCATACATCTTCAAGTTGTGTCAGGATCCCTCAAATAGATTTGCCTACAGTTTATTGCTTATGCCCATGTATTCATTTTTGGGGCCCGCCATTCTGTTGGGAGGGAGGGCTGGTTGTTTGGGGGAATTTATTTGCCATGCTCTGCTTTGCCCTCCCTCCGTGTGAAAGGAATGTGGCTTGAAAACATCTGTCTTATCTCCACATGATGGAGTCTGGGACTGTTGGGAGAGAGAGAGACCTTGAAAAAGGCGCTAAATCACTAGGTTCTCAAAACAACCTAGTACCTACAGTATGTATTGGCTGGATTTCAAATGGATGGCTGGACACTGGAGGGAGGAGATCTGAATGGGCTTTTTGATGTAACCTTTTGTGCACGAAAGCTTCAGACCTTGCTTTGCCTTCCTGCTATCACTAACTCTCAATAAAAATTCCTTTTGAAACAGTGCTTGTTTCAAGAGTTCTGCTTCCTTGGGAGATTTAGTTGAGGCAGGTCCTTACGAGCTGCCAACATTGGGAACATTGTTCTAGAAGAGACTATGATTATGGAATACTGGCTGTCTGTTCTTTTGCAATTCTATTTCATCCTATTTCATTGTTGCACTGTAATGGCCTTCCTGACCTCACTAAGTACGATGCATTACATACCTCGCTATTATATCCAGTAATGTGTATATTCTAATTTGTACTTCAACACATTGCACTATATTGACCTCTGATTTAAATCAACCCTTTTAAGGGAAATATTTTCTATTTCAATATTATGCTAAATAGCCATTTTGTAAAAGATCTGCTGCTTTTAAAGCTGCTTCTTGGAATGTTAAAGAAAAATGACATCACCAAATGCTAGCCAAATTTATCACAGACTTAAAGCACTGAATATAAATGAATATCCTTATATTGTTTCATATAGATAGCATTGTACTTCCTCAAAATAAGCAGTATAATTCTATACATTTTTGCTCTTAAAGAGCAATCTCAGTCCAGTTACCTTCATTCAACTGGAATTACTGAAACCCAGGATGCATTTTTAATAACAACTGCATATTTCGCAGGCTTAGCACATTTTTATTTGTTATGCATTTGGGTTTGCACAGAACTGTAGAAAACCCATACTAAAACTACAAGTTTATAATTCAATGTTATTCAGTGTTACTAATCACAGAGAGGAATCATACCTCTAGAAACACCTATTACCAGCCTGACTGCTACAACCCATATAATCAAGTTTACGTTTGTAGGTATTGAGTGCTACCATTTCATGTTTTGCCATAGATATCTACATATTGCTATAAGGAGATTTTTGACTACAGTATATGAATGGGTGCTTTGTCAGCATGCAGTAGACAAAAAGAACTATTAGCACTCTTCATACAAAAACACAAATATGATTCAATCAATTCATTTAATCAAAAGACATGCAGCATTCACATTGTCCCAAAATAGTTTAGAGAAATGATCCAGGTCATCCTTGACTTATGACTGTAATTGAACCTGCAATTTTGATCATGAGCTGCGACAGTCATAAAGCAAGATACCCTGTGACCATACCAAATTTTATAATCTTTTTTGTGTCAATCTTAAAGTGAGAGCAGCAGCTGTTAAGCAAATGCTGCTGTTAGTAAACAAACATATTGTTCGCTTGGAGCATTTTTTTTTTTTACTGGAAACTGGAAGCAAAAACATTGTAAATTGCAGTGATGTGACTACAGGACACTGCATAGCGGTAAATGCAGGAGTTGCCAAGTGCCCCAAATGCAAGTCACATAATTGTAAGGGGAGGGAGGGTAGATGTCATAATTTTGAATCTGGGTCAAGGTAGCTTTTTCAGGGTCCTCATAACTTTGAATGGTATAGAATTGTACTAAGATAATATCTATTTTCTTATAAATAATATTATAGCCTCCTTTTGGCAGCTACCAGAAGAACACATTCCCAGCTTTGTAAGTTTATTTATATAATTTCTATGATTCTCTGTAAGGGTTGCACTGAGCGTTGTTGCACTCTCTTTACAGTCCTATTCTTAATGCAAACTCACACACCATAAATATTATCTAGCAGTTACTGTCTTATATTGTTGCTACCTTCAGATTTCTTCATCCGTGAAATGAGTATGGTGGTAACTTACTTTTAGAGTGCAGTTTAGATAATACCTGGTATAAAAATTATACTCTCCCACTTTGTATAATACAGAAATTAATAACAAATATAAAGTCTTCATTGTGTCATAACATGTTTGAATTTCTATTTAGAAAAGATTTGAGACATCCAAAATGATCATTAGAACCAAATGATTGCATGGGAATGTTAGTGGCAAATATTCTGCGTAGAGTGTATTATATTTTTTTAAAGTTAGGCACATATGCTAGAAAATTTACCCTTTCTGTTGGTGTTCATACCTCTACAAATTATACCATTTTCATACTATCAAAAAAAAAATCATTATCCCACCTGAACCCTGTTGTATGACTTGATTCATGTTGAACACCATGGAAACAATAAATCAGCACAGTTTAATAACCTTGGAATACCCTTCAAAACCAGGGGTCTTCAAACTTGGCCCTTTTATGACTTGTGGATTTCAACTCCCAGAATTCCTCAGCCAGGCACGCTGAGCATGTCTGGCTGAGGAATTCTGGGAATTGAAGTCCACAAGTCATAAATGGGCCATGTTTGAAGACCCCGGCTTTAAAACTAACTCTCTGGGCCAAGTTCCTTGGAAAGCAGATCAAATCTCTCAAAAGAAGACACTATTTTCTTCATAACTGTCTAATGGACTTAGAAAGTTGTCACTACTTTTTCCTCATCAATCCTTCTTTGGTAGCAATGGTTCACTCATCATTTACTCTTGGCAGGTCTTGTTTCTCTGTGGTTGTCTTAGGAAATAAAGTGTTAATCCTAACAAGCCTACCTAATGAAGATTTTACTGTTAAATCTCTCCCTGCGGTGTCAGAATTAATGTTTACAGTAGTGATTCCTAATACAGAATTTGGATATCCATGATTAACAGGCTTGGCCAAGGCTATTTTATGCAAAATTCATGCATCTGAAGATAAAGATAGTTGAGCTGCAGAAATTAATGAAGTGCTCTTGGCTGGGTGAATGACATTTTGGGGAACATCTGTAAGATTAAAAAAGAAAGAGTGATGTATTTGGGATACAAGCAGTTTACTGCTAGGGAGAGAGTGAAAGAAGAAACGTCAGCATTATTTTAAGAGTTATATTTAAAAGGTTATATTCTCAGAGACTTACCAGAATAATTTATTTAATATTTGCTATAAAGTAGTTAGCATTACGAATATACATAATGAATATGAATATACTACATTCTACACACTATGTTCCTGAGCTATTTCAATAAATGAGACTTCACATATAGCAAAAAAAAATTAATAAAATAAAAAAATCCAAGTCTTAAATATTTTTAAAATTTACAATCAAGTGCAAAATGGAATAGAATAGAATAGAGCTGAAAGGAACCTTGGAGGTCTTCTAGTCCAGCCCCCTGCTCAAGCAGGAGAACCTATACCATCTCAGACAAGTGACTGTCCAGTCTCTTCTTCAAAACATCCAGTGATGGAACACCCATGATTTTTGAAGGCAAGCTGTTCCACTGGTTAATTGTCCTCACTGTTAGGAACTTTCTCCTTAATTCCAGGTTGCTTCTCTCTTTGATCAGCTTCCAATCATTGTTTCTTGTCCTGCTCTCTGGTGCTTTGGAGAATAATTTGATCCCCTCTTCTTTGTGGCAGCCTCTCAAACACTGCAATACTGTTATCATGTCACCCCTATTTCTTCTTTTCTTTAGACTAGCCAAACCCAAGTCCTGCAGCTGTTCTTTATATGTTTTAGTCTCCTTGGATCATCTTAGTTGCTCTTCTCTGAATTTTTTCCAAGGTTTCAACATCTTTTTTGTAGTATGGTGACCAAAATTAGTTGCAGTATTCCAGGTGTGGTCTCACTAGGGTTTTATAAAGCAGTACTAATACTTCGAGTGATCTTTATTCTATGCCTCTGTTTATGCAACCCCGGATTGTATTAGCTTTTTTGGCTGCTGCTGCACATTGCTGGCTCATAGTCAAGTGATCGTCCACTAGGACTCCAAGGTCCCTCTCATAGTTGTTTTTGAGCCAGGTTCCACCTAATATGTACTTATATCCTTGATTTTTCCTGACTAAATGTAAAACTTTGCTTTTCTCCACATTAAACTCATTTTGTTGGATTAGGGCCCATTGCTCAATTTGTCAAGATCTTTTTGAATCCTGAGCTTGTCTTCTGCAATGTTGGCTATTCCTGCCAGCTTAGTGCCATCTGCAAATTTGATGAGTTCCTCTTCTAATTCTATGGGGAACAGTCCTTTCAATTCAAGTACAAAATTAAGACTTCAGATTTGAAAATAATCTTAACATTCACTTTTCTCTCCTTAAGTGATGGAAGAATTGCATCATGAGTGCATGGTAGGCTTAATTTCTGGTTGGGTCTTATTTTTGGGAAAACACGGTAAACCAAAACAAAGTAATATAACTTTGAAATATCTATTATTCTGAAAATATCCTAACTCAATGCACTTACCTCTGAGAAGTCATGAATATAACTATGGTTCTACCTAATTTGTTCTACCTAATTAAATATGACAGTAGCTGAACCCTGAAGTTATGCAAATAATTGAGTTATTGCTACATAAATTCAAAGTAAATGACAATCACACAGAAGCCAGGTATACATCCAAAGTGGAAGCTATTTATTGCATGAAGACATCTACCAAGACTATAAGGGTTCGATGCACAATCATCAAGGATCACTTGACAAAGGTCATCTTCAGATCATGACAAGCAAACACAGGTATTTCCTGATCCTAGGGGGGAAATTGGCATTTGTCACACATTTAAACAATCACAAGATTTCACATTGACCTACAAAAGACATCCAGTAAACAGAAGGTTATTCTTCTCAAAGTAAACATTCTATTTATAATGGGCTTTCCTGTCACAGTTATGACAAACAATGCTGAGTATTTGTTCCTTGGAGCATTATTTCTATTACTTCTTTGATTTCAGCATCATAGCCATCCGTGACAGGAAAGATAAGGTTGTGCGCATTTTTATGAACACTTTCAGGATTCTAGGAAGAGAATGCTTGGAATCAACAAAAAAGCAACAGGATTTATTGCTCTGAAGTAATACAAAAAATTCTTATCCCAAAATACCAGTAGCCTTTCTTGTATACTTTGAAAGAAGGGAGACCCTTTGTCTGAAATGAAGAACTATGATGCAAGAAAAGTGAAAGATGTCTGCAAACAGGGAAATTATCAATTTTTTTTTGTTGCTGACACTTTCTAGGTTCTTGCAGATCACCAGTAGTGATACATTCCAAATACATATCTAATATAGTATTTTTGTTGACAGCAAAATAAAATTACAACCTTGTTTGTGGCACATGTTGTAATTTCCCCTATAAATGTTCAGGAAATCTACAAAGAATTTTCTAGCATTATAGCAGCTGCAAAGGTGAATTTTAGTAACAGATTTTTACAGTTCCATAAGATGGAGACAACCCTGTGTTTTCTTACTTCTTCAGATAAAGCCATATTTGAACAACTTGATTTTTCCTGCTTACACTGATTAGATTTAGGAAATCTGTAAATGGAGCTATTGAATTTCAAGAAAGCTCTATCTGAAAAAATAATTCTATGACCTGTGTGAAACACTTGAGAAGATACAAGGGATGACAAAGGATAGCACGGTTAGTTCTGAAAATGAAATGTTTAAAGTGTGGAATTATCTGCCAAATAATTTTAAGTCAATGAAAGCACTTGGGATTGCTTTCCTTACTTTGTTTGGATCATCTTTTGCTTGTGAGCAGGTGTTTTCAGCTTTGAATTATATCAAATCTGACACCAGAAACAGACTAACAGATGACCTGAGTGCTGCATGTGTTGCTCTCAAACTTACAAAGTATGAGCCAAGGTTAGACAAATTATCAGCATGCATACAACAGCAAAAATCATATTAATTGTTCAAAAGCATGCCAAATGCAAACGTTTAACTTTCAATAAAAAGTTGTTTGTTTCATTGAAAGCTCTCTTATTGTGTTTTTCTTTTAAGACAAAAGATATTAATGTAAACCCTAACCCTAACTCTAAAACCTCAGTATTCAGGTTAAATTGCCATGTTGGCATTTTGCAATAAATAAGAGGGTTTTGGATTGCAGTTTGGGCACTCAGTCTCTAAAAGGTTCGCCATCACTGTTTTACAGTGAGGGGAATATGATATCCTTGTTGAATGGGTTTTGCATTTAATGAGTGTTGTCTTATCAGTGCCATTAGGTAGACAAGACGAGGAACTCCACAGGAAGGCTTTAAAATTGTGAGCTAGAATTGTCATGGTACTGTCCTGCATCTAAATCTCATAAAATAAACAAACAATAGAAAACATTTTATTATATACAGTAGGTACATGTGATTCACATAACCAATGCCATAAAAAAGGTGAAAAATCATAGTGCCTTGATTTATAACCACAATGACTTACTACCAAAATTCCAGTCCTACTTGTAGTCATAAGTCAAGGACTATCCTTATACTGTATAAAAAATACTGTTTCAAAACAGGAAGCAAATCCCACACTCATTAGCACTGATGATGTTATTTATTTGAATAATGAAACATCTGCAAACAAACAACCTGAGAGAGCATTAAGGACTCCACATATTCTAAACAGAAATAAAAACTTATTTTGGCTAGAATTGTATAAGAGAAAGCACTTCTTTTTTGGAAAAAGAACTGAAACATAACATTAATCACTGTATAATCAATTTATCATATGACATGATGCAACTCTAAGAGCAGAAGCCTTCAAAACAAAAACAGATTGTTTCAACATAATAGACTCTCCTGCTACAGTGCTAACAGCACATTTTAAATTAAAACTTCATTTTCTTTTATGGTGTAACCGAATTTTTCTAAATCTATTCTAATATCCATTTTCTAAAAAATTAAGGTTGATTTTGTCCAGCTAAGGTCATCCTTCAGTTATAAATCCATCAGCCATATTTTTATTGAATGCCAGTGGAGATTCTGTTATCCAGTTCATAGTTGTTTCAAAGGTGCATTTTTCTTCACAAGGCAATTAGGCTGTTTTTTCTTTGAGGAACAAGAGGAAAATGTTTTGCTTCTCATCCAAGAAGCTTCATCAGTTCTGATGGTGGGTGGTGGAGTCTTATCTTAATCCATTAACCACCTCCAGAATGATACATCCCCATTGGGGCCCTAGGTCAATTGGCAGAGCTGAGTCTTTCGGCCCTTTCAGAAGGCCAAAAGGATGGCTGCAAATCTCATCTTGGGTGAGGGCACGATGTTCCAGAGGGCAGAAGCCATGACAGAAAAGGCTCTTCTGCAGGACCTTGCCAGTTGGCATTCCTTGACTGAAGGGAGATCCCTTCTGCCAGCATGGATGGGGTGGGGCAATCTCTTTGGGGTGAGATAGCTCCTCAGATAAGATTTCATACTAGATTCTATATTAAATTAAAAAGTTATAGTTATCATCAACAGTTGTTAAAGCATTTTACCATTTTTATTTGTTCTACACAAGATGCTTTAGGTGATTTTTGGCTGAAAATCATCTGATCCAAAAGAGAAAAGATTGAAGTAGACATGGATAGGACTATGCTGCAGATTGAGGAACCTACGTCCAAATTCAGTCATCTGCCCAGAGCATTATAATTATAATTTTCAATAAATAATAACTTATTACAGTTCCCCAGGCATATAAGAAGAATTTAAATTCAAACATTATCCATAGCATCCTTTTTAATAAATAATGACTGGTCTTTGGAAAAAAATAACCTTGATTGGCCTCATAAAATTATTATTACCTCCATTCACTAATGAAAGACAGAAGGCCTTTAATTCCGTCTCTGAATTTAGTTCCATTCATATCATGATGATCATTATTTGCAATGCCATCAAGTATCCCACAATGTCCCAGTGTGTATTTATAATCTGAATTGGAAGCTCTGAATGTTGGACTCATTCCTTATTCACTCACATCAGCAAAAATAAATGTTCAGGAAGTAAACAAGATCTATAAATAAAATGATATCACAAGGGTACCACAAAAACCTTTCTGGGAAAAAATCAACTCCAGACAAATTTCGAGTTGAATTAATTCCTCAGTTTAATGCTCTTTAGATGTTGACTTACAATCTCCAGTTGTCCCTAATTGGCATAGTCATTGGCCATGTAGGAATATAACTAGATATAGCTCAAAAAATTGGAGAGCATCATGGTGAAGATGATTAAATTAATTATTCGACTATTGCACTTTATTCTTCATTAGTTCTAGGTTTATATTCAAAAGTCACACTGAGGAAAACAATATTTTTCAACAATTCCACTTATTATACTACTGATGGCTGTCTTCCTCAGATATGAGTGGCTAGAAGATTGTGAGCAAACAATCACAAACATTAGCTACAAATGGTACTGAGATTTATTGATATAATGGACAGATAAAGATTTATTTTCCCTTTATCTTTACATCCCTTTTAAATTCCTGTCATTACAAGTTCTCCTACCATTTTCAGTCCAAATGAATTTGTACAGAATGTAACTATAGTTCAAGGATGTACAATCTTGAAAGCAAAATGGTGCATTTCACATTTGGAGAAAAGATTTTATACCGAGTAGATCCATGTGTGTGTTTCTTTTGGTATCTCAGAAGAATGTGTATATGGGTCCTTGGCTTTTTTATTTCATTTATTTTCAAACTACATTATGTCTTCCAATTCCTTATTTTATATACCTATTTTGGGGTATTTGCATCTAAAATGGCATTAAACTCTGTTACTAATTTCCAACAATTCCAATGAACAGAAGGAGTTGCAAACAAGAGTTATGTGTTCACATCTTCTGGCTGTTTGCTGCTTTCGAAGGCAATACCATATGAATAATTTTAAAGTTGTAAAATGATACATGAGTAAGATTTTGTTACTGCTGCCAAAAGTAATGAAGATGATAATGTAACCATATTCAGATGCAACTTGGTTTATACTTAGGGAAACAAGCATAAGGCTAATGCACTCCCTCCTGATATACTGGCTCAGTTGCAAGGAGATTGAAAGTTTTTGAGCTTCTGTTTTTAAAATATGTTATCACATTTTACTATTGTGTTTGACCTTTACTTTGATTAATGTTAGGCATGTTTTAGTGTTGAGGTTTTAAAACTGTTCTCGTTGTTCAAAGCCATAACTCTCCTAATCCATTGCAGATGACAGTGTTAACTGAAATTTATGAAGTCCTAAACATCTGGAAGCTACACTCAGTTTATTACAGAAAATCAAAATCAACTTGAACTGTAATTTGTCCAGGAGCAATCACAGTTTTAAAAGGTAGCAAAGACTTTTGCAGTACCAATAGAAGAGAACATATGTAATTCAGGATTGAACTATGGAGTCCTTGGTGTTCTCTTTGGTTGGTTGCAAATGTTGATACCAGATTAGGTACCCGTAACATCGTCAGAAGTGAATGGGGTTTACTCTTGGTTTACATATAGTAGCTGCCTGAAGCAACCACAATTGGAACCAGCAACTTGGTTGCTAAGTGAATTTTTAGAAAACAATCCATTTTAGCAACCAGAACTTAGAACTAGCAACTTACTATTTTAGCAGTCAACAATAACATCTTATACAAAGCTTATCTAATATAATATTACACGTGAATTTAATATTCTTCTTCCACTTAAATTCCCACTGTTGCATATAATAGGACTAGAAATGCTATACCTTTAAAAAATAGAAATTGAAATTGGATTATACTCTCTTATCTTCCAGCCAGTTTCCATGGTTGGAATATCCCACCCTCGAACTCTCTAAAAATACATGATGTGCTCTAAGCAGGGTAAGAAAGATTCAAAATTTCAGTATTTACTTCTTCCCAATTGTGCTATGCCAACTCAGGGAACTTTAGAATACATACCTTTGTTCTTTCACATTGTGAGTCTGAAATTGGCAGTGCATTTAGGAATTAGAGAACCAATTTGGTTTAATTAAGGCACTGGGTTAGAAAACAAGAGACCATGAGTTCAAGTGCTGCCTTGGCCATTAAAGTCAGCTGAGTGACCTTGGGCCAGTCACTTTTTCTCACTTAAAGGACATCACAGGGTTGTTGTTGTGGGGAAAATATGAGGAAGTTGTGTTGGATGTGTTTGCCACCTTGAGTTATTTGTAAAAATAATAAAGGTGGGATATAAAGAAATAAAGAAACAAATAAATGTATATTGTGAGGCTAGAGTGTTCTGACCAACAAAAATTGACATGCTTTGCTTATTTTCAAGCTTCTATCTATTCACTGGATTGCAGTGAATGAATTCAGACATTATACCTGAATACAGATGAATGCTATATTGTTTCTTCTACTGAATGAGCCAGACTGAACACTGCACTGTTTACTTTCAGATATGTATAAAATTGTACCATACTTGGAATTCTACATGGTGTGTTGCTAATTACAAAGTTCCATATGGGCAATTAAATAATTCATGATTTGCATTACCACAGCAACTGACAGGATATCCACTGGATTCCTCCTTCCCTTTCTAATGGATGGACACAGTTAGTCTGCAATCTATAAGAGCAATTAATTTTTAAATGTGCTTTAGGCTGATTTGGTAATAGTGTAGTAGATTACAAAGTTTCAATAATGTATGATCACCATGTGGTATGATGTCACTCAAATTGACATTTCATAGAAGCTCCTGGGGATTTTTTAAATATTTGAATTGGTCCTTAGAGAAGCCTAAACAAAAAAGAAAAAGAAAGGGGAAATCTTTTTTTTCTTCCATTAGTTTTAGTACGCCAACGGCAGTAAGAGCAATTAACTTGTACATTTCTGATGACATCAAATGCAATACGACTATAAACAGTGGTATACATATTTATTATAAAAGCTATGATAATATTTGTAATAATTACTCTGAATCATTATGTGTAATTATTACATATATTAAAAGATTGTTGGGATTCCTGTTAGTTCCCAGGTGCAAAAGCTCATATCTGAGCATTGAGTTTTCTCCCTTTTATTAAGACTGAAAGGAAAGTATTCCTAGTGGAATCATTTTTGGTTTGTATATCATTCCATAGATAGTTGCTGGTGATAGATTTCATTATATTCCTTCTGATTCTTTTTCGTCTCAAGTAAAATCAGTTATAGCAGAAAACGGAAAGTGGCTTGTTGACATGATCCACTGAGAGAAAGAAAATCCATGAAAAAAAATAAATTTGAACTCTGCATATCTGTATCTGTTCCAGGAGAGATAAGCCATATATATCAGGTTTTTCTTTGATGAAGCAAATGCAAGTTTTTAATATTACTACAAGACCGAAGGTTGAAGGCAGTTTATAAAAAAAAAGGTAGTCAAAGAACAAAAGCTGTGTGGAAAGTGATGATTATTACGTCTATCTCCTGCTCACCTTTTATGTACTGGTCTTTTCTTTATCTAGTCACTGCCCCTCCCCCAAAAAAGATTAAGCTATGTTGACTGGTTTACTGGATACGCATATACATAGATTTAAGAAAGTGTTTGGAGGGTGGATTGGACTACAAGACCTCCAATATCCCTTCCAACTCTGTTATTCTGCTTTCAGCTTAGATCAAGTAGTGTTGAGAAGTATCTAGCCTGGGACGGAGGAGAAAAGAAGTGCAGAGCCAGTCTAGAGTCACTGTACAACCATAAAAGGGTCATAACTGATCCTCTCTGAATTCCTTGGAGCCTTAGCTAATTGTTTCCAATACTAGGTTGTCAGATGGGGGGAGATGCCTTTCTTATAGACAGAATGTAATAAAGTAGTTAGTTTGAATCTCTGCACATGTGGATTTGGCTGTTCATACCTGATAAGTATTCTGACAAAAACAAGTGTTATTTCTGCAAATGAAAAACTAGCATATCAAGAGAAAGGTTTTGGCCATGTTTATTTACATGTTAGCATTTTATGAACAATCAATATCTTGTATTTTTTTTTTCATTTGGAATAAAGAGAACAGGCAAAGCATGAATGTCTTCACTCTCAAACTCTGCTATTTCAACCTAATACCGTGTTTCTCCAAAAATAAGACCCGGCCTTTTCCCCCCCCTGGCCTCCAAAAGAGGCACCAGATCTTATTTTCAGGGGAGGGATCTTTTCTATTCACCTTGTGGTGGCGGCAGCAACAACCCTGCCCAATTGGCCCACTTCTTCTATGGCCGAAGGAGCAGCTTCATTCAGCAGCTGAGAATGGAGCTCTGGATTGCATTTCACAGTCAGAGGCCTTTCCAGAAGGCCTCTGCAGCCGAGAACCGAGCTATGGATTCAATTCAAACTGTGTGAACTGCTAAACCTCTTAGAAAGCTACAATTTCACTTAAAGCATATTTGAAAAAAAAAAAGTATCTTTCTTTTTTAAAAGACAGGTAATTATTTGCAGTTTTAGAAAGCAAGCTGGCTCTCAGTTTATTGTAACTATGCAAATATTTTCAATATTTAAATTGCTCTTTATCATAAAAGTAAATGGCTTATTATATTGTACCATTTAGCATTTCAATAAATAAGTTTTAAAGACTGAGAGAATATTTGTTTTATAGCTTGATTTTCTCTAGTATAATATAAAACAATAATTTCTCTCAACACTGAAAAGCACATTATTTTTGTTGACTACTTACTACTTATAGTAAGCAGGATATTTCTCTTCTTGATAAGAAATTTATTTCAAGTTTTTTATTTTAAGAAACTGGACAGTGCTAACTTAAATTCTTCTCTTCAAAATAAAACAATTATGATATCCTTTCTTCATAGTCAATTTTTAGATAGAAATGGATTCCTGCTTATTACATTTTTGAAAAACAATGCAACTTAGCATATCAATGGCTCATTCAGCTGTTAAATTCTTACCTTCTTAAATAGTGCATTTTAGTCATTTTGTTTCGCACCATAGAGTTTTTTTTTGTTTTGTTTTTAAATGTATTTTGAAAGTCACTGTCACACTGTTAGATCATGATCTGAAGAGTGCAACAACCAGGTTTGTTTTTTTTAAAGAATATACTTTATGCTCTGGTATGTTATGGTTAAACAGTCATATCATTCCATGGAACCAGAACAAGCATCCAAGGCATTCATTGCCATCACTGGTAGGAAGAAAGATGCCTGCATAGATTATGCTCCATTTTAACTTGTCACATCATCTTTTTTGGCAGAGTAGCAGCACACAATTATGAAATGGAAGGAGAAGGCTGGAGAATCATCTATGTTATGGCTTTCTATACTCCTTCCAGCTTGTCAAAAATCTGTTTAGTAGATTTGGGGAGCAAGACACTGAAAGAGAATTCACATTTGTTTTCTGCTTTACCACAGGTTCCTCCTTTGAAGGCCATTTTCCTTCAAGTTAACAGAATATAATAGAATAACAGAGTTGGAAGGAAACTTGGAGGTCATCTAGTCCAACCCACTGACTGATTGTTCTTATTGTTAGAAACTTTCTCCTTAGTTCTAGATTGCTTCTCTCTTTAATCAGTTTCTATACATTGCTTCTTTACTTTCCTTCTGGTACTTTGTAAAATAGCATCCCAAATATTGGTTGCCAAATAATGATTTTTTGCCAAATAGTTATTTCATATGCTAGGTGATATGTGATTTCTTGCTGCTGGGTTAGAGAAGAATTTGGAGGCAAAAAGGGTATGTTTGTATGAGCCATTGAGTAAAAGGAAATATCTATTTTCTGAAATGAGCCGGGGAAAGGCAACGCACAAGCATGTGCAGCTTATTAGTAAGAGGCTATTCTATCTTGCAGACAATTGATGGACAAAAACAATGTACATTCTTGGTTTACTGCATATATAGACCAAACCTAATATTTTATTTATAATAATAATAATAAAGTTGGAAGTGACCTTGGAGGTCATCTAGTCTAGCCCCTACTCAGACAGGAAACCCTACACCAGGGGTGTCAAACTCGCAATGTCACGTGACGTGTTGCAACGTATTGTGACTTTTTTTGCCATTGCCAGCAATGGGCTGGGTGCGGTTTTGCTATGATGCATCTGGCCCGCGGGCTGGCAGTTTGACACCCCTGCCCTATACCATTTCAGACAAATGGCTGTCCAGCCTCTTCTTAAAAACTTCCAGTGTTGAGCATTCATTCATAGCTTCAGGAGGCAGGTTGTTCCTCTGATTAACTGTCAGGAAATTTCTCCTTAGTTCTAGGTTGCTTCTCTCTTTTGTTAGTTTCCATCTGTTGCTTCTTGTCCTGCCTTCAGGTGTTATGGAGAATAGCTAGACTCCCTCTTCTTTGTGGCAACCCCTGAGATATTGGAAACTGCTATCATGTCCCCCCTCGTCCTTCTCTTCATTAAACTAGACATATCCAATTCCAGCAACCATTCCTTATATGTTTTAGCTTCCAGTCCCCTGATCATCTTTGTTGCTCTTCTCTGTACTCTTTCTAGAGTCTCAATATCTTTTTTACATCGTGGTGACCAAAACCAAAATTTATTTATTCAATTACTCATTCACTTTTTAATACATATATTTCCCCAGAAGCTCCAAAAAGATTTTCTGTGAAGTTGAGGAAAAAATAGACATAACATTGAAATAGCAATACATGTTTGTTCATTTTCAGAACTTTGATGTAAAAATTCAAATGCAATTTCAGCAGAAAGTCAAGAAATCTCTCACCTGCAACTTAACCCCAATAATACACAATACTCTATAATATTAGCTTATAATAGATAGATAGTATAATACAGAACATATTTATAATACAGATCACCTCAGAAAAGAGGCGGCATGTAATACTATTGTTTCAGGGTTCAAAATTACCCATGGGCAACACTACTTACAACATCTAGTGCACCTATGGGTAGACTGAAGGAAATGCACAAAGAAATCGTCACAGTGTTTTTTTTTTACTTTAACAGGATTTTGTAAAAGCAGTGGTCCTTTGTAATACTGAAGAATTGCCAAATGACCACAGTGTTAAGTGCTTGATCTCACAGGGTTGAGGCATTGATTTAAATTCCCTCAGAGATAACCAGACAGGAGTCTCTGTTCCACAGCAATTCATCCTTTAGTATCAAAAATAAATCTGAAGAAAACAGTCAAGACACATAATACTATAATTGCCCCCCTCAAAAAAGAATAAACAATACATATGTCACTATTTCTGTGGGCATGGATTGGGGTTCTTACCTTTGATTTTACTTTTTAAACATTTATTTTTCATTTTTTTATTTTAGTAGAATAGTTTATTTTTGATAATTTTATACATTTGTATAAAATCTGAATCAAGACAGCTACAAGTAGGAATAATTGAATATTGAGATACACTAGCCAGACATTTAAGATTAAAAACGTGCAAGCACTATTATTGTTCCAAATATGATAAGGTCTGTCCAATATGGTTAGTAAGCTAATTGTATTATAACTTTTTTAAATGCACCTCCAGCCAATTGGATCACAATAAACCAAACAGGAAGTTCTCAATGAAGTCCAACCTTTCTTTGTCAAGAAGTAGATGCAGTTAGGCTCTAATCAAAGGCAGTGCATTGTGTCATTTCAATCTCCGAAAATAAGGATTGGATCATATCTTGAATCTTCAAAACATATCTGTAATGGAAGGAAAACCTCATTGGGAACAGGCTGAAACAAATTACCTTTCATGCTGGCATATCCATCCATAATGCTTCTACTTCTCTGATTCCCCCAGACTCAATGCATATATATGTATATATGTATATGTTATATAATAATAATAATAATAATAATAATAATAATAATAATAATAATAATAATAATAATAATAATAATAATAATAATAATAATAATAATAATAATAATAAAAAAAAATTGGAAGGGACCTTGGAGGTCATCGAGTCCAACCCCCTGCTCAGGCAGGAAACACTACACCATTTCGGACAAATGGCTGTCCAGTCTCTTCTTAAAAACTTCCAGTGTTGAAGCATTCACCGCTTCTGGAGGCAGGTTGTTCCATTGGTTAATTGTTCTAACTGTCAGGAAGTTTCTCCTTAGTTCTAGGTTGCTTCTCTCCTTGATTAGTTTCCATCCGTTGCTTATTGTCCTGCCCTCAGGTGCTTTGGAGAATAGCTTGACTCCCTGTTCTTTGTGGCAGCTCCTGAGATATTGGAACACTGCTATCATTTCCCCCTCGTCTTTCTCTTCGTTAAACTAGACATACCCAATTCCAGCAACCGTTCCTCATATGTTTTAGCCTCCAGTCCCCTAATCATCTTTGTTGCTCTTCTCTGTACTCTTTCTAGAGTCTCAGGATCTTTTTTACATCGTGGTGACCAAAACTGGATGCAGTATTCCAAGTGTGGCCTTACCAAGGCATTGTAAAGTGGTATTAATACTTCACGTGATCTTGATTCTATCCCTCTGTTAATGCAGCCCAGCACTGAATTGGCTTTTTTGGCAGCTGCAGCACACTGCTGGCTCATATTTAAGTGATTGTCCACTAGTGTTGGATCGCGCAGGCAGTAAGACACGAGTCGAGAGACAGTCAGCTCTTGGTTTATTGGCAAGGCATAAAGTAAATCCGGACTGGCTCTCTGGGCCAGGGGAGCCCTCTTTTATGGGATTCCCCTGGCTTGTAATCACACAATTCCATTGGCTGGCAAGACCCTGTTGCTAGTTAGCCAACCAGCAACGGGCATGAAACTGTATGCAGATGGAGAAGGGCAATCACCCTTAATG
>NW_015386433.1:1050792-1145238 GCF_001527695.2 Protobothrops mucrosquamatus
GACCCTGTTGCTAGTTAGCCAACCAGCAACGGGCATGAAACTGTATGCAGATGGAGAAGGGCAATCACCCTTAATGGGCGATCAATGGTGAAGGGCAATCACCCTTAATGGGCGATCAATGGTGAAGGGCAATCACCCTTAATGGGTGATCAGGATATGCATAGGGGATTAAGGGGGGAGGAATACAAAGAACACAACAACTAGGACTCTGAGATCCCTCTCACAGTTACTACTATTGAGCAAGGTACTCCTTATAACAGATAGCCCTTGACGCATGACTGTAATGAAGTCTGCCCATCACAATTGTAAATTATAAAATGGGTCGCCTATATGACTGACCTGATTTTTATAACCTTTTTTGATACTATTGTTAAGTGAGTGCTACAGTTGTAAAGCAAATGTTCCCTTCATTAAGCAAGTACCATAATTGAAGTAAATTCTGATTTTCAACAAAAACATTTTAAAATATGGTCAGGTGATTGCAGATGGCTGTAACTGCAGGGTGGTTGCTGAGCACATGACATGCAGTCATGTGATGGGACAGCCATTAGGACTTAGGAACTGGGCCATAAATAGCTCCCAGGAGCTCTGTTGGTCACCAAGCAACTGGTTGTGAGCTGAGAACAACCTCTACTCTGTTGCAAGACCTAAAGACTGAGAGAATTCAAGCAAAATGGCTCAGAAAGCACTGCTTAAATAGTGCTAGATCAGGGGTCCCCAATCTTGGCAACTTTACAACTTGTGGACTTCAACTCCCAGAATTCCCCAGCCAGCATGTCTGGCTGAGGAATTCTGGGTGTTGAAGTCCACAAAGTTGCCAAGGTTGGAGACTCCTGTGATAGATCACTGGATCAAAATTAGGGAGATTTACCTTCAAGATCCCAGTCAGTCATGAACCTCTGAGTAACCTTAAGGGTACTCACTATCTCAATTGTGTTAGAACAACATTGTAACAGCCATGTATATTTGTTAAAATCAGTAGTTAGGGACAATTGTGGTACAGAAGTGGAAATAGTGAAAGGAAATGCCTTTTGCTGGCTAATTTTCGGGATAATGAAAGAGCAACATATATATATTGGTATTACCACATTTTTACTGCCAGGAAGGGAAGCTTTGTTACTTTTATTTTGCTTTAAACAAAAAAAAAACCCAAAATGAAATAACTTAAGGAAAGGGAGAGATGACATTTGTTGTAATTAATATTGTTTTTGTTTTGTTACTGTCCCACAGATCATGGCCCTCAATCATTGTCTTTAATCAGCCTAAAATTAGACCAAACTAAATGTCAGTGAATGATTTTATTTTCTTGGTCATCAACCTTTTATGTAGTCAAAGGGAATTTTCTCCCACAACCTTTTTAATACACATTTTTAATACCCTGGATCATAGTCATACTCTTTATGTTCTCTATTAGGAAGGTCTCCTCTCCACCATGAAAGAGTTTATATTTCAAATGTAACTGTTTTCTCAGTTGTAGTTATTATTAGTCATTCTATTAATTATTAACAATATTGGTGCTTGAAGTACTACTTTTATTATTGAACTTTGTCTTATTTCCCTCCCCTCCCAGCCTCAAATGATTCACAAAGGGCATCAAACTTGTTCACGAAAAAACTTTTTCTTAGAAACTCATTAGACAAAACAAACATTGAGCCCCAGTGGCACGGTAAAATGTATTGCATTTTCTATCTTGATCACCCACTTTTGTAGATCCCAAATTAAAGATGCTCCGCTCCCTTCCCTTCACTTCTCTAGATCTCTTTCTTCCTCTTGCCTCACTGGCGGCCACCCAAAGAGAGACGAGAGGGCACAGCAGGCATTCAAAGTGCTATAAGACAAGCTGGAGTGGGCACCCAGCCGGCCACACCACGTGGTGCGATGGGAAAA
This sequence comes from Protobothrops mucrosquamatus, assembly GCF_001527695.2. Classification (NCBI taxonomy): domain Eukaryota; kingdom Metazoa; phylum Chordata; class Lepidosauria; order Squamata; family Viperidae; genus Protobothrops; species Protobothrops mucrosquamatus. The sequence goes on from NW_015386433.1 coordinate 1,052,680, forward strand.
CAGATTGCTTTTCGACCCATCTCTTTCAAATTTTCCCTGCGCGGTTTCCTCTCGGAGAGAAGTAAGTTTGGCTAAAAGGTCTTCTGGCGTGCCCTGTCACTGCAGGCCAGTTATCCTGGAAAGAAAAGGAAGTCGGCAACCAGAAAGATCATCAGCAGCTGCAGCACAATTAGGAGGGAGCAGCAGGTTAGCCGCAGAGGAGCCTCTTTATACTTTATGCTCCATCTGCTCCAACTTCTCTAAATCAGGGCTTTTCAACCAGTGGTACAGGTACCACCTGTGGTACATTGGCACCTGGCAGGTGGTATGCGACCATCCTAGAAAAGTGGTAGCGGGGGAGGAGAATGAGCTGAACTGGTGGCAGCACCGCACAAGCCTGAGCGAGAGATGGCTGGAGCTCGACACTGATCCTGGTGCTTCTGCTGAGCCCTGAAGAAGCACCGATCAGCTGGAATGTTGCAGCATCTCCAGGGTCTTGTGATTTACATTCAGATGCTTGGCAACTGATTCATATTTATGACGGTCACAGTGTCCCAGGGTCATGTGAAGTGACCAAAACCTGCTGCAACCACCCAGCAGATGGGGGGAATAAAAACCAAACACCCCCCTATCCCACTCCCACTGCCAATCCTCAACAGAAATGCTCACAACAATGAAAACCTCGGACAGGAGGAAGAGCACCGCCAGGTGGGCAGGTAGGTGTCTTGCTCGGCTGTGGCTTGGGGGGCACTTTTTTCAGTGCCATTGTAACTTCGAACAGTCAGTAAGCGAACTGTTGTAAATCGAGGACTACCTGTACTTTTATCACTTTTTTCCTTTTTTTTTTTTTTTTGGTCATAATAATAATAATAATAATAATTTAATTTGTACCCCGCCCTTCTCCTCACCGGACTCAGGGCGGCTCACAGCCTTATAAAACCACAATACAATAAATATCTACATTAAAACCAAATTAAAAGAAAATATTTGAAAAGGCCAATCATTTAAAATTACCCTTAAAATTACCCTTAAAAACCCCACTAAAATTCCCTAGGCCAGTTTTTGACACCTTGGTAGGCGACTGTTGGTACTCAGATGTTGCCATATCCTTAAAGTGGTACAATGGGTGAAAAGGTTGAAAAGCCCTGCTTTAAATAACCTTGGCAATAGTCTATATATTCAGCATTTCTAATAGTTAAGTATTCCTCTCCTTCCTTTTTTCAGAAAGAAGACAAATTGGATAGGAACAACGAACTTTTGTTTGCATACAAAGGTACCATTTAGCAGATTTTTATTCCTTTATGCTGAGCCTCATTTCACCAGCTGTGAAACATTCTGTTTTGTGAGAGTATAAACAATATATGTGAGCTATTGTATGCGTGTTTATTCAGAGACAAGCACAACAATGTTCTGATTTGTGTGTGTGTGAGTAAAATTAAAATTTTACTCCTAGAAGTTTTACAATGAAGTTGAAAATTCCCTGTTGAAAACTATTAGATAATCTAATCTAATGTCATGAATTTTGACTGTATTTCCTGCTCATTGAAAGCTGAGCTTTTAAGATTAATCATTTTAGTCATTAAATGCTGTTAGACTTCTCTATATGAATTGTGAGAGCTTAAAGACATTCCCTTGGGCATTTATGAAACCCTCCTCCTTTTCTTTGCTACAATTAAGTGATGGAATTTGAATATTTTATTTTTTACTGACAGCAAAGTGGTCATACAATGTAATATACATCAATGCTATACTACCAGGCATAATTATTTATTGCTGAATGGTCTTCTCAGAGAATCTATAGCTGTGCAGTTCTTGTACAAGGGAACAATTTGGTATCTCCCCTAATGGACATTTATAGCATAAGGGAACTATAGAATATACTTTTTATTTTGTCTTTGCTTTTATGTTTTTATCACGTCTTATGTTTTTATGAGGTTAACTGTTAGAATCTCAAAGCAGTAGTCTGTAGTCTATTTCTTTGCAACCTAGAAGGTTACTGATAGCTTTTATAGAAAAGACAATGGACATTTTTTTAAGACAACTGAGTTGCTTCTTATTTTGGTGGAGTGTAGATAAAAAAAATAATCCCAAAAGAAAGAAAACTACTCAAAAATCTAGAGTAGTAAAAAATTAATGGTTTTTTTTTAAATCTATGGATAAAAGATGAATGCCTCAGGAATTCTATTAGTGGCTGAAGAATGCTCTCTACAGATTATGTTCTTTGATATAGCATTATTTGATGTAATCCTAGTATTCTTTATGTGCAACAAGCCATAGTTTGATTCACAGAATGATTGTTTTTTAAAATTATTATTTATTATTTTTATGTGAAAATAAGAAAACTTGTATTTTGTATTTTTATACCAATGATCTCCAAAGCCTCATAAAAACATTAGAAATGATGAACATTTAAAAGCAGAGACAAAATAAAATGGACATTCCCAATAATATAGTAGGAACAATAATGATCATTTACTCTTCTCCAGGACAGCTCACTCTTTCATAGTTTCCAGAGGGCGAAATGCTGGTTCAATTTCCAGAAGGATGCTGTTTAGTAATGTGGAGGTTCAATGGGCAATCACTGCTTGTCGGCTCCTGCCTTCTTCACAAACCTAAAAAAACATTTAAATATGTTTGTGGCATGGATTTGATAGATGAAAAGTACATTGGTGCTAACTCCTACATGGTTTTATAAGTGAAAACCAGTATCTTGAATTGTGCCCAGAAACCTAATGGTAGCTAGTCAAGCAACTCTCAAATAGTATATGACTCTAGCAACTTTGACTTGCTAATATTTTAGCCACTGCATTTTGTAGTGATTTCCGACTCCATGTTGAGTGGTAACCCAGGCCAGGTGGATGAGTGGTTAGGGTTGCAAGTAGTGCTGTAACTGGTATACCAGTTGTAACTGTGCAAAGTCCTCCAGCTATGGCCTCTATCTGCTTATCTGACACAAGAGCTTGTGTACATGCTGCACCAGCAGAACCATTAAAATAACTCTGAAGCCTTCTACATTATATTGCTAGGACTCTGATTCAGGTTTTAAGCAAGTGTTTGAGAACCAGTATAAAACTGACTGGCCACTATCCTGTGGGTCCAACCTCTATTTATAAAACAATGTCATTATCAAGCCAAATAATACCAGGAAAGGAAATTCCTCCTCATGAGGATGTTCTGAAATCTTATATGTATTCTGTACAAATTGGAAATAAACTAAGCCTCTCTGGTGTGGCTCCAATGTTTAGTCCTTGCATATCTGCAGGGTACTGCATATAAAGAATATGTTCTTGAGTCATCACTAAGTCATTACACTAATTCAACATCATGGAAAAAATTAAGGCCAGAAAGATTATTATAGTCTGAGCCAAATGAAAAGAATGCCTCCCATGCTTAATTTCAGTTGGTTAATCTGATAGTTACTTTTCTCTTACCACCCAAAATAAAAGCTCTGATGCATATTTGTACCAATGCAGTAATTAAATGCATTTAAAAATGCTGATTTAAAAATGATTAAGGCAAAATCTAAACCACCGCTCCACCCCCAAAAAAGATTACAATCAATCTGACTCTAATTCACTTCAGACCTTTGGCCTGTAAAGTACCATTTGGAAGCTTTATAGCTTTTACTATAGCATTGCAACCTGTGGCTCTTTTTTTTTTTTTTTAGGTTTGCAATCCTATAAGATATTATCTGTGTTATCTGTCATTAGATATGTTAATTTAAAATCATGTGCATAATAACAGTTTTAATCACTCAATATGGGTAGTTTGTAAGGGTGAAACATAATGCATATGAGACTAGGGATTAAATACCTGTTTAATCTTTGAATTTACCTAGAAGAACAAAGTAAGATAATTTATTTGCTCAGTAAAGCAAGCTTGCAAAAACAAAAGTTTACCTGCAACTACATTTGACTTGTAGTATTTATTTTTTGTAATGTTTGTCAAAAGCTACCAAACATCATAAATAGATAAAATAGAACAGATAAAAAGAATGAAGTAACAAGCTATTAGAAATCTTAATACCCCTCCCTCCAAAAGATGGTGAAAAAAACTGTCCTAAAGCCACTGTCTATAAAATAAAGAAAAAAATAACACTCTTGTAATGAATGTTCTTTTCAGGAGAATTACAGAAGGATACAAAGTAATCATCAGAATTTGAATAGCTTAAACCAGTCAGTCAAAAAATTATTATCAGTGCCTTTTTAAAAATCTATTGTCTTCTGATTAGTTCTTTATATTGGGAAGATGGTTAAATGTGTTTTTATATATGTTTGTTATTTGTTAATTGGGTTTTATATTATCTTTTTATATTATCTTTTTGTTTAATTTGGAGGGGTTTTTTTTACTTTTACATTACTCAAAAGTCATAGATTATGAATTTAGACATATTATCTTTCTTAACGTGTCCCTTTCTTAACTTACATTAACTGAATGTATTTAATGCCAGCAAATATACCAGTAATAGCTCCACTTGCTATAAATATGAGCACTTGAATGCTACTCAGTTTGCTGTGGGCATTGGGGATGATGAAAAAAAATAGAAGAGCACATTTGATTACTGTGCATGAAGGAACCTTTAATTTACAGTATACAATGATAAATTAAGTAATTAACTTTTTTTTATCTATCTGTGACACCTTAGGCAGTTGCTTCAATCTGCTTAATGGTAAAGTCAGTTCTGCCCCACTGAAATGTGATCTGATGCCTTAGGGGTTTTTTTTCCTCTTAATTCAGCAGTCAGGTCAAATCCAGGTAAGTATCTCCAGGCCACTAAGTTGGCAATTTATTGTAATTTGAGAAAATACGTAGCATTTTTATGTGGGAACCCATAAAATCTTATTGAAATACACTTATTATGGTTTTAAAAATACAGAGAAAAAAGAAAAATCATAGCCTCACCCCATTAACAGCATCACTTCTTCTCTGTAGACTTGACTACTCAAAATGTGGGTCCAGATCATGACAAAAGGGGAGAGAGAGAGAGAGAGAGAGAGAGAGAGAGAGAGAGAGAGAGAGAGAGAGAGAGAGAGAGAGAGAGATTGGTATAGTGGTTAAAATGCTGCTGGCCTAGAACCCAGGAGACAGTAAGTTGTAGCTAGGTGACCTTGTCTGTTTGTCTCTCTCTCTCTCTGTCTGTCTCTCTCTTTCTCTCTCCTCCTCCCTCCCTCTCTCTCTCTCTCTTTCAGCCCAAGCTGAAGAGAAAATAGGAGGACAAGGAAGTATTAGGCATGTTTGTTGTCTTGAGTTTCTTATATAAAGTAAAAAGGCAGGATAAAAAATCTAACAAATGTCATCTCTAACCATCTCCTCTTCCAGAACTCCTTTGACTTATTTAGTTCTAAATGTTAAGACCACCACCCATTTTAATCTTAAATAAGCCAGGAAGTGAATCAGCCTTCCATTTGGAACCAGACATTCATGTGAAAATGTGGCATTATTCCACTGTGGTATAACTGTTTCTTTCTGTAACAAGATTTTGTTTACCAAAAAGGTCCAGAAGGTTTGGTTTCTCTATGCCTTATCTTATTTTATAGCTTACTGTAGCCAAGCAGATAAACTCCCCAAGATCAATATCAATACACAATAAACATTCAAACCTAACAGTCCAAGATATATTGCATAAGTGCTTAAGAGACTTGAATTATAGTATATTGTAATCTACAGTGGTTTTATGTCAAATAAGTGATTTTCATTGAGTTTCATCTCACCCATTGAAGCTGTGTCTGGAGATGGACATGATGTTACCTGCAGAACCACTTGAAACTTTAGTGTAATGTTGATGCAGCTGCTGCAAACTAATTCTACTTACTCCCAATAGTTCTCATCTATCATGGGCCTGGCAATAGTAACCTTTTGAATAGTTCCATTGCTTCATGTGACTTTCTTATAACTGATCTTTGTGAGGTCATAGATGCTCCATCTGTATATTCTTTAGAATTACTTGTCATGGGCTCACTTCCCAGTAGAAAAATTCTGTATCACTTGAAAATCACCATGATCTGAATACTGCATTCAGATGTTTCTCCCTTTTTCATCGATTGTGCACTGTTTCTGTCTCTTTCATTGCTGAATGTAGGTCATATATTAAGATAACTAATGTTTGTATGTATTTTTACTTGTATTTTTTAAAAATATGGAATACTCATTGCCCAGATAAATTTAGGCATCACAGAAAAGTGCCTTTTCTATTAAGAGCAGTTTAATAATTATAATTATTATAATTATTTATGCCAAAACCCTCAAATGAGGTAATGTTTAATACTGATATTGTCTAAATTTAAATCCATGATACAATCTGTTACGTTTAGCAACTTTGAAATTGGTGTAAATAATCTAATTTGTTCCCCCGCGTTGGCCAGTATATTGTCCCATGCACTGGAAAATTATAAAAAATAAACAGATCAAAAATATTCCAGATATTTGCTTTCTTTCTATAATTATATATATATTGAAGACAATTGTATGTTTCTAGTATATTGATTACATATACATTACTTTCATATTTTTTTTAAAAAAATGTATATAAACTTTATTGCATTAGTGGTTGTTCTTTGCTATATTTGATCCAGACTTTCTTTGTAAGGCAGCAAAATTATTTTGTCCTGTTTTTTCCCACAACAATAATGGTGCGAATGTACTGAAATAGAGAGTAACTGACTCAAAGACACCAACTAAAAGCAATGAAATGATGTTTCCCCTATGCTGGTCCAATAATCAAATATAGTATTTTTGCAATGTTTCTTTCATAGCCCAATATAAAATGGCTTGCTATTTAGTGTAGTGATTTAGGAAGCAGTCTATAAACAGGAGATAGAAACTATTAATCCCGCTTTGGGCACAAAGTGACCTTAGGCCAGTCATTCTTTCTCAGCCCTAAGCAGGAGGCAATGGCAAACCACTTCTGAAAATCTTGCCAAGAAAACTGCAGGGAGTTATCCACATAAAAAGAAATATCACAACAATTTTGACATTAAAATCTCATTTTAAACTGTACATGGGTGAGATTTGCAAAACTGGCATCTCTCTGAAAGTGTGCAAGATTCCCTCTACCCATGTAGACATATGTTGTTGTTGTTATTATTATTGTTGTTGTAGTTGTTGCGATGGGTCATTGCAGAAAATTCCACAGAACAGCTCGGAAGAAACATATTTCTGTAGCTAAATGTGCTGTTAGACATGAGGAGAATGTACGTTTCTAAATAGTATCCTACAGCCAGTTTGGTGTAGTAATTAAGACATCAAGTCAGACACCATTAAGTCTAGTCTCTGCTTAAGCACAAAGCCAGAAGGATGACCTTGGGCCAATCACTTTCTCTCAGCCTTAGAAAGGAGGCAATAGCAAACCATTTCTGAAAAGCCTTTCCAAGAAAATTGCAGGAACTTGTCTAGGCAGTCTCTGTTCCATTGGACACAACAACTAAATGAAAGGAGAAAAAACCCTATTATTCTGGTTTGCCCAGGCTAAACCTAGAACCTGTCCTCTTAGCTTTTGAGTAGACTTTACACCTTCTGCTATCTTGTTTTAGCTGTTGTCATCATTTCATTATTAAGGCTTAGTTTAGTTTTTTTTTACTGTTTTAAATTTCATTTAAGCAAATGAAAATACTCTACCTGGAAAGATAGCATTTTGATTAGAAGACTTTTATGTGAAACAATCACAGATATAGAAGTGATGATATTTCCCTTTAGAGAACTAATAGAGAAATCTTTGTGTCAGTCTTGGATCTCTGAAAATGAGATCATAACAAAACATAGTAGCCCAATCTTATTATGTGAATTTTGAAAGTAGCTAAGCCTATTTCACTGTCTCTTCCTGGTGTCCATTGCTTTAATTGGACACATAGATTAAATGAGTTGCATTTTTCTGATCTGCCAGTATGCTTTTTAACGCTGGATCCAAATGTCACATAGCTCAAGCCTTGAGTGTGATTGATGGGGGGGGGTGTAATACCATATTCATATCATTTGTAATACAAATGTCTCTAGCTCACAGTCCTTAGCTGCCTTAACAATCAAGAGTAATTTCCCCTGACAAATAGTCAAAATGTAAACTGATCTTGAGAGCATGAAATTCCAGCAAGCAATGACAACATTGGATGCGCTAGAAATTATTCATTCTATGCCTTTTGGCACATGAAGCATCTTCATGAGTCTACCTGGTATTTCCTACAGAGTTAGTCTGCCAGTCTGGAAAGCTATATTTCCCAGAAGACTGTCTGATATATTACAGTTTCAGTATGCTAAGCATAAGAGAAAAATTAATGATTTATAGAGAAGCTTCCTGATTTTTGCTATTATAAGATACATTTAGAATAAAAATAAAATCCTCATTGTGTAATATTCAAAGATACACATGGGATTGGCGGGAAGTCCCGTTTTACAACCAGTACACTTCTAATAAAGTATAATGTAATTACGTATTTCAGATTTGGGAAGAAGTTATTTCCTATTAGTATAAAATAATTATGAAACATAATTATGAAAAAAAATAACTGGCATAGGTGATGCTAATTGCCTTCAACAGGTAGGCAAATATGATGGAATAGTTCTGTTTTGCATGCTGCTGCTTAAAGCTCAATGGGATATTTTGGGGCTATTTGAATGTAATATTTTTGGTGTCCCTGGAACATACCAATGGAGAAAACGCTGTGAGCATTCTTGGATACACATTCTTGGTATCCAAGAATGCACAAGGAGTACCAAGGGGTGTATGATATAGTTTTTATCTGCAAATGACATAAACACCCCTTTTATAGGTAGTCCTTGAAAAAAGATCTCACACTAAAAAAAAGTGACTTATGACAATTGTTCACATGACCGTTGCAGCATCCCCACAATCATGGGATCAAAATTCAGATGCTTGCCAAATGACTCATAATTATGATGGTTGCAGTGTCCCAGGATTATGTGATCATCTTTTGCAACTTTCTGACAAGCAAAATCATTTGGGAAGCCAGATCAACTTTACAACCATGTTACTAACTTAACAACAGTGATTCACTTAACAATTATGATAAGAAAAGTTGTAAAATACAGCAAAACTCACTTAACAACAGTCTTGCTTAGCAACAGAAATGTTGTGCTCAATCGTGATCATAAGTTGAGGACTACCTGCAATTGGAATAAAGTTTTTCTTCCTGTTGCTCCAGCACAAGAGCCTTTATCAAGTAAAATTTGTATATACGACTGCTGAAATTGGAGGAGAGCTGTAGAGTCAAAAATCAAAGAGACAAATTTATAAAAATAAGCAGAGAAAAAAAATCAGAAAAATAATTGGATCTTGAGGAAATAAGCTTGATTTTTTTATATTCAGTAAATGATAAAGTTATAAATATACACCAAAATAATGGTCTGTTCTTTTTATACTCAAATTTCAATTAATCTACAGCATATGAATGTTCAAAGTCATTAAATTCAAACCTTTGGAAAGAGAATGTAATTGATTTAATAGTAAGTAACATATAATTTTATACAACATTAACAACAGTTTGAAGTTGCTCCATTCATACTATGGCGTTGGTTGAATTTGGCTATATTTATTTTCTACAATCTTTACAAACTGCATTTTGTGAGTATCTTTTCTGTCTCCCTCATCAAAACTCAATCCAATGTTCTATAACATTCTACCACTTTATTGTGAGAGTTTTGTTTGTGTTGTCACTGTTTACTTGATATAGATATATCTCATTGTGGTAAAAAATAAAATTGCCCAGAATTTCAGAAATGCTAAGATCTGGGAGTTGAAAAAATCTCTTGGAAGGATGCCCAAGACACTTAGAAACTATTGCCAAGCAAACTGCATAGTTGTATGCTGAGAGTCACCAAGACTATAAAAACAGCTCTGCTGTACACAATCATTTAACTTCTAATATAGAAGTTTCTTTATTAGCATTTCTGGATTGCTTTGTATCAAAGCATCAACACAATAGTAACATCTCAGTAGCCAGAGGAATGCCAAGAAGGACTGACATCTTAGAAACCATCTATTGGGTTTTTCTTTTTCTTTTTTTAATACATATTTCTTTTCAACATATTCTGAAACTCCATACTATTATTTCTGTGTTCAAATGTATTTTGGAAGACTGTCATTCCACTTTTTATTAATGTTCTTTTTATGATTTATTAATATTTCAAATTTATATGGCTCACCATTTCACAAAAGTATTACATTTTTGTAGTGGGCTTTTTAAATTTTTAATCAAGTATACACATTAAAAAATCCTTAGAAGTGCTTTCTGAGTTCTTTTCTTTTTCTTGCTAATATACTGGAGATGACACCTTATGTCTTTTGATTTTTTTAAAAAAGAAATCTATGTCGATGTAGATTAGAAAATTAATTATAATCTTTTCTAAAGTTTGTGTTACAGTATCATAGTAAGTAATGTATTGCCATCTAGTGGCAATTTATCCCAATGTTTAAATTCTTAGTGATAAACATTCATTTTTATGTAATATACACTGAGGAATCAGTTTATAGTTAGTATCATGAACACACATAACAATAATTTGATGTAATTCTTTTTCACTGACTACATTGACATAGTAAACAATTTAAACAATACAGGAATCATTTAATAATCTATGACTTAATACAAAAATTAACATTAATATAATTTAATAATCTATGTAATAGTAATTTGTTAATACTAGTGAATAGTATAATAACAATAAAATTACAATAGTAGACAGCATTTAATAATCTATTGAATTCAATATAAAAATACACTAATGAAAAATAAATCTTAAAAGATAATTTGGTCCTGTCAGTCATTATGTGTATCTCATTTTTTGCCTTACAGGGTCTTATATAATGTCATCAAAGGCAAATGCATGAACCCATTATATGTATCCTTTTTATTGTTATTTCAATGTTAACCTTTTGTGCCTTCTCATAGCCGTTGTTATGTATTTTCTTTGCAAAAACCCCACAATTTCCAGGCATTGTTTGCAGTGCACGAAGAAGAGGTAAAACATCATAGATAAATCTGAAATACTGACAATTGTGGTCAAAGCTTTAAGTATTTACTTCAGCACTAAATAGAATGTTTGTAGGATTTGTACATTATAGTGGGACCACTAGGTTTCCCCTCAAACATCAATGCTACGTAAACAAATAAAACATTGATTTTATTTGAATGGATTTATGTGAATGGATTTTTGAGAATTACCTGTTCTTTTGGCTCTATCCACTATTACTGTAGTATATAAACTAGATAAATAGCATATGAAATAAAATAAGGCTTGCACTTTTAGTAAGCCTATGTTGTGGGGGGAAAAAACAACAAAGATAACTTTGTTTATCCATGAGGGGAGAAAAATTGGAAATAGTTTTATTAAGATTAACCAAAACGTCCCCATCCCCCAAGGAACCAAACTTTTATAATTTCCAGAGCTCTTTATCAGACTGGTTGCTACAAAAATGTAGAAAGAAGAAAATATGGGTCTCTTCTTTCTCGCCAAATCTCATACTTTTTTCCTTGCTTAATGTGCTTAATGACAACATCAGGTTACCAAACCCTAATCTAACTCTATCTTCGTGTCCAGATCTCGGGATCTTGAATGCACACTTAACTTATATATTGCTCCATTGTCAATTAGAATTTATTTTGGATGTTCCTGAAAATTTCTGCTAATGAAAAAGCATTGCATAGATTCTCTCTTTCATGGTTTTTCTTTTTCCTAGCTAAAAAAAGACAAAAGCAACAGTATGAAAACATGGGGAGATTAAAAATCAAAGGCGTCCTATAAAATTCCATAAAGGAGTCTGGACAATTCCTAAATAAAGGATTCACGTGGAAGCATTCCTTGAGATTTTATGTTTATTAGTCACTTTGTACAACTGTAAGCAATGACCCCAACATAGGAAAAAATAGGATCTAACATAATTAATAATTTGAGGGAAAAGATAATTAAGATACATAGAACTTAAGTAAAAAATGTCATAAGCAGAATAAATAGTATTGTATTTCTAATAGTCTGGCTTGATAGTATTGTATAAAATACCTCAAAATAGTGGTATAACCTATTTTGCCTTGTAACTATTTTTGATTATTCAACAGTGTCAAAATATCTAGCACAAGAACATAACTATACATAATTTTGCTGCTTTGAATAACACACAAATCCTAATAAACTAGTCCCACGTAGATGTCATAGTTATGTGATAATGTATATTGATTTTTCCATATGTTGTATTTGTAGCTGTACTAGTCTCCATATTGTAAAAATAGATTAAGTGTGTGGTGTACTACTATAGATTTTAGTAGTCTGCTGTACTACTGTAGTATGCAAGATTGATATACATATAACAATGTGAGTGAATTCATACTATAACTAAAGTGGTGTTGATAGTGGTGATATGGTAACTATATTTATTTGGAATCTCATTTTGAAAAAAAGAAAGGGATCCTGCAAATTTTTCTTTTCTTCAATAGTTTCTTTGTTTCTCCTTTTTGATTCCTAGAAGTTCAAATAAAGTCCTTGAATGGATGTCCCTGTTGCCAGGTTTCACGTTAAAACTTATTCCACCGATAGAGACACTATTTTCAGGGGTGTTTAAATGTAAATTATAAATGGAGTCCTAAGGCGAAATTGTTGTTTCTTAGCAACCCAGATGACTTGAATACAATTATGCATTCAGACTTCTTTGCGCCACAAACATCTTCCAGAACAAACACTACTGTGAGTTTTTCTCTTTGCTTGGTTTGCTCTAACATTTTAAAGTAAAGTGTAAAGCAGCATGACCATTTTGAGAAAGGTGAAGGTGAGTAAAACTATTTAACTTGCTTAATTCATTCTACATTTAATGTCAATAAATTACTCTGGTTACCTTTTTAAAATATGTATTTGCTTGTTTCTGAGGAAGTCATATGATTGGCCATTGGAGTCTATATTTTATATCTCATAGTTTTGTTGGACCATGGGCAGTCTAGCTTACAGGCTAGCTGGTTATTTCATATATTTATTTGTTATTTGTTCTTCCCCAAAACAGCTATTTTCATAGCATTGAATATGCATTATTTCTTTGAGGTTATGCAAAACACAAAACAAACCCTAAAGTATGTTTGTTTCTCTTCATGAATTGTGTTCTTTGATTAAGTTTTCACAACTTTGCTAAAAGAGGTTCCTGCTATTTTGCTTGTAAAATTTTTGTTTCTCTACCTAATTCTCACTGGGAGTTTAGTGCTGTATAAGCTTGAGACATGCTACAACTCCACTGTTTTCTGTACCTTCTGGTTATTAGTTCTGAGCAGTGGTGGGATTCAAATATGTGAACAACCAGTTCTCTATGTGGATGCCGCTTCCGGGCCTGGGCAACAAAAAATTAGCTACTGGTTCTGCTGAAGTGGTGCAAACTGCCTGAATCCCACCACTGGTTCTGGGAGTATTTTATTGAAGGACAATTCTCACGTAAATGTAATAATATGCACTGCTGAAAATATTACGATTATACATGAAAGGGAATTGCTGTGATATAATATCGAGATGTTGATATTAGAATAATACATTTATTCACTGCCATATAACACTAAACTAATAATCAATAATAATAAATTTCATTTTTAAAAAACTTTTTTCAGACATAAGGGGAGTACACTATGTTTCCCAGTGCCCTTATCAAGAAGCCATCCAAATGTTCTTTTGATTCAAAAGGAAAATTTACTACAAACCTGGAGTTAGCATTAGAACGAAATCAAATCCGTGCTTCACAGAAATGCAAAGCCCCTCCAGAAAGACAATGCTGGATAAGGCAACCACCGGATTTTAGCTATAAAGTGCATTTATCTTCACATAAGCCAGTTGGAAAGCTCCAAGAGCTGAAAAAAAAGGAAAAGAAGAAGACACTTTATGAAGAATTACACAGAATAAGATCAGGATTGATTGTCCCATTCATTGAAGAGGACAAAGAAACAGAGATTGTTACCAGATTTCCTTATACAGGCCCCTATGAAGCCAAGTTAATGTTTGTGAAGATGGGAAAATTTACTAGCAACAAATACCAAGATCCCAAACCATATGATTACAGACAGGTAAACGTTCAGCTGAGACTGAAGCAATTATCGTTATAATTGTCCTATCTGGGACCTATGCTACTTTATACAGGTGATATTGATCTTATTTTGTATGAGCTACAAAACAATAACAAAGGTAGGGCATTCATTGAGAGGCTCAAAAACATCAAGATGGAGGTTATGACAACTCAATCAAAGCCTTATCTACTTTTGAACATAAGTGGCAGACACAACACATATAAAAAGGGGGCAGGACTTTTATTGTGCTGTCTGGCCTGTTATTTTTATCTCTCTGTAAATGTCCTTCAACAAATTAAAAAAGTATATTCTCTGCAAGGTAGTTCACTTGCAGCAAAAGCCTTAGCCAGATGAAGATTGTGGTGTGGATCATATTTAACTGCCCTTTGGGAAGGTTAATTTATGTGGCTAATAATAGCCTTTAAAATTTTTTTGAAGCCTCAGGAGTTCTCAGAAAATTCTTGAACTATTGGAATATTTATCTTCAGTCCCTTTGCTCAGTTGGTGCCTGGAGAATTTTTGAGTTTTCTTATTGGACTCAAGTACTTTTAAATAGACTAGTTCAACTTAAAATTTATTTCTTTCACTTAATTTCCATTGGTTTTCTCCACTCATTCACAGCATGAATTAGTTGTAAATTAGCCCCTCTGTGATATTGCTAAATTAGCAATATTACTTTTATTGCTGTAAAGCTTTGAGAACACAGCTGAGACAATAACCTTTTCTAATATAATGTTTTCATGCACGAGCTGTTTTTGAAATGATTCACGTATGGAAATTATTTCACTGGTTGTTTTTTTTCATATTCCATAATATTTTTCATAGGGATGTTTCTTTGTAGCTCATTTGTATTGCCTGCACGATTGTTACAGAAGATAGAATTTGGAAAAAACATGGTACCTCCCCGGAATGCACCAAATAGAAATTTATCATTGTGATTAAGGAAATTTTGTTGGTTTCCGTATTGGCCCCTAGACCTGCAAGATTGACGTCAGCTCTCATAATCAGATAGGAAACATGACCCGATGCACTAATTCTACTTTATTGTAAGGCTACATTAACAGAATCTTGCAAGTTTGAAGGTATAAACTTCCTGCTACCACTTCTAACAGCTTGACTAATTAGGGTGGGTCTTTCCTAAGTTTCTTTCTTTGATCTATAAGTCAATGGAAGGGGAATCCTCCCTCTTGTCTGGCTGTTTCCTTGGTAACATCTTATGGCCCCAGGCCATCCAGATATTCCATTGCATATTGTGAACTTGATTTTAAGGGACAAAATAGTTCTATCTAGAATAAGATGAATAACATCACCTTAAAAAACCCTACTATAACCTATATTGTATATCCTTACCTGGGCTGAGTGCTGTTTTAACAGCTCATCTCCAATCTGGTTCATTAGTGGCCTTAGCCATCTAGCCAAATCATTGATCTGTTGTCCTGATTTGAATGAAAAGGATAAATAGTTTTATCATCAATGTGTTTATGAAACTTTATGTATAAAACTTGGTCAAACATTTTCAAATAACTTATTTATGTAACTGAGATCTTAAAAAGATAAGATATGCTCTCCGATGATTATAGAGCATTACAAGATCAATATTGTGGCACCACAAGTCTTCCAACAATATCTTCTTGAATTAAACTTCTACTTTGGATTAGAATATAGAATATAGAATGTAGAGGTGGTGGTAGTATAAAACCTGCTGCAAACACTTAAGTGTGGCCAATTATCAAAATACCAGACTAATTGGGAAATTTATTTCTGACTTAAAAGGACCATGTATTATTAACAGATGATTTATTAGCTGAGAATGTAGCAATAGTTGATAGCAATAAATGTCAGTCTTTTTCTGTTGTATGTCTTTTTTGCATACGTTCGTTAATCAGACTATAATTTAAAAAACCTCTAATACACATATTTACATTACATTACATATCATTAAATGTTCATTTTTTTGCATTCTAACCCCAAATATGCATTTTATTATTACTACATTTACTGAACTGCAAAGTAGAGAAAACTGAATGCTAACTTCATTCTGATCTCTGTCTTAGCTTTCAAAAGGGTGATAGCAGGTCCTTTTACCTTAAGAGAAAGAATAAATGCAATGTTTTCTATTATCCCGAAGGATGGATTGATTAATTACATGCCATCAAGTCATTGTCAACTCTTAGTTACCATGTAGATAAATTTTGTCTATGATATTCTGTCCCCTTTCTGTCCCCCTTAGTGTCCATCTTTCAGTTCTCCCAACAGTACATCTATTGCCATTGTAACTGAGTTTATCCACCTTGCTGCTAATCATCCTCTTCTTCTCAAATGTGCTTTTTCAAAAAGCAACTGGACGTTTAACCAGATGATGTGGGGAGGGGAATGGAAGGACTGTATTTCAACTGGTTGTTAGCATTCCCCAGGGGAGCTGTTGAGCCACTTGGGGGTTTATCTTTGCCCTCAGGGTCACATGAATCAGAGTGCAATTGGATGTGGAATCTTCCTGGAACTGCTGCAAGGGCTGTGTTGTAGACTGGACATAGGTTGTATCTTATCCCTCCCTCTCTGTTGAGAGAGGCTGTTCAATGTTAACCTAAATGGCCTCTTTTTAACCTTCATTCAAAAGGATAGGTCAGAACCTATCCTTTCATCCCCCCACCATTCAACTCTCGGTACCTGTCTTTCCATCATCCCTCCCCTGCCATCACAACTGATAAAGCTTCTTGGATGAGAAGCAAAATATTTTGCTCTTCTTCATCAAGGAAAAACCAACCCAGTTGCCTTTTGAAAAAGCATCATTGAGACAACTATGACCTGGATGACTGAGAATCTCCACAGACAATCCTTCTCTTTGCTTCCATCTTTCCTAGAATTAGAAGAGAGCTAGGTCTACACATAATCGTCCAAAGTACGATTATTTGAGTTTTGTTCCTGGATTATTTAATATTAATATGTTTATTTTAGAGTAATTATTCAAAAGATCTAAAGCAGATTTGAGATTTAAAAACCAGGAAAAAAGCCTGAATAAAAAATACCAACTAATAAAATTGAAATGGAAGCAAGAGGGGAGCAGAATAATTTCAAGTCAGAGTGCTATAGCTGGAGGTTACAAAAAGGAAAAGCCACTTGCCATTGTGGCAAAGTTTTTACTGTCCATTATGAATGCCTAATTGGAGGAAAATTCATGAATCTTCAGAGTTGCCATCAATACCATATCTTTCTCCTTTGTTTTCCCCCTCCCTTTGCAGTATGAACAAGGAATACCAGATTTTGTGACAAGTTATGCCAGGGATCCTTTAAGTCTAAGGTTCAAATCACAATGTTTAAGCAAAAGTAAGTCTTTGCTGATGTATTAAGGTAAGTATGAAACTTCACATGGATCATATAAACATTACAGTTTAGGCATAATTTTCTCCCATTAATAGATATTGGGATGAAGATACTTCAAGAAATCAAAGAGATTTTTTGAAATTTTATCTATGACCATTAATTTTCTGGAGTGGAAACATACATGGGTTGAGTCCTATGGTAGCTATTTATTTACTTTTTTAGAAAAAGTACAAGAAAGATTAGCTGTTAGCTGTTATTTGTTATGAGTTCCATTTGGTACTTTACATATAGGATTCATGTGCCAACATTAATTCTTGGAGATGTTTAAAGTTCAACTAATCTTTACATATTAATAAGTATAAAAATCAGTGAAGTAGCCCCAATTTTTCATTTTTAGATTCATTTTGAACCAGGTGCTCAATAAAGAAGGTAAAATGCTGACAAACAGCAAAGGATGGGCAGAATTATTCATATGCAATTTTAGGTAAATATTATTTTACAAAAGTGTATGTGATCCACTAAGAAACTATGAAAAACATAGAACATATAATAATAAGGTTAGAAGGAACCTTATTCCTTCTAAATAAATGTACACTGTACATTTATAATGACAATTTTCTATGCTAAATTAAGACAAATGGAAATAAAAATGAATTATGTAAAGCAAAATAAATAAATCTGCAAATAAACCAGGGAAGTTGCTGACATATAAATTATGAAAAAAAGATATTGAAATTACAAGAGGAAGATATTGTCTTAATAGACAATTCAGTCATATACAATACATTTCATAACATTATTTCTATTTGTATAAAGGAAATGACATTCCATGGAAAAAAAATAAATGAATCCTAAAGAAACAAAATGTACTGAGAATTACAGGGGAACAGAGGCAGAGTTTGAATGGACATATAATAATAAAGGAAGTTTCTGAAGGTGTAAAAAAAATTAAACCAGAAAGGCCTGGACCAGATAAGAGTATCAGGCTTTTATTACAAATAGTTTGAGGATAAATCTTTCCAATCTTTACAAAACATGATGAACCAGTTTATAGGAAGGAAAAATGCCAGAGAGCTGGAAGAGGCTAATATAGCACTAATACCCCAAAAGGGACAAGATCTGACTATAATAAGAAACCAAAGGCTGACATCATTATTGAATAATGATTACAAGTTGTTCACAATGCTTCTAGCTGATAGTCTTAAAATCAGTTTGCCAGAATTTATTCATAAGAATCAATGTTGGTTTTTACTTAAACAATAGTTAAATGACAACTAAAGAAATGTGTTGAATATTTTGTAAGCCACACTGATTTTATTAGATACAGAAAGGGCCTTTGACAATTTAAGATTTTGGAAGAAATGAATTTTCGAGAGAACCATGACCCCAGAATAAGCAAACATGCTGACAACCACTATCAAGATTACATCCTAAGACAAGCAGGAACAATGAAAACAAAACCAACCTATTCAAGCTAAAGACCAGAAGCAAAGAGGTACCTGAACCTGAGTCAACATATCCAGATGTTGACCTCCACCCACTATCCACCATAAAAGACAATATCTTACAGAAAGACCTGAACTATAGCATAAAGGATGTAAATCAGTTAAAATTCTTTCCAGCCTTAGAAACAGTATTTAAAACCACAGGACTTGCCATAAGGAAACAAGAAAACATAGGATAGATCATACCACAGACCAGAATAATACAGAATAAGAACCAGCTCAAAGAAGAGACAGAGCAGCCTTTACAAACCTAAAGAAGGAACAACAATGTCATCCTCCCAGCTGACAAAGGCTATATCATGGTTATCATAGAAAAATCACCATTCATACAAAAAGCCAGAAAATTACTGCAAGACAAATAAATCTATGTACATCCCAGTAAACACCAACCCAATATAGAAACTTGACAACCTAATCAAAAGAACCCTTAACAATCTAAGGTCAAATCGTAAGAGAAGAACGGGTGGATGAAAAGCAGTAGACTCATTCTCCAGCTTCTATGAATGCCCAGAAATACATTAAGCCCAATGTACATCTTCATCTAATTGCATCATTACCAGAGACCCCCAACGTACCATATAGCTAAGGAAAAGCTTGGAATCTCGCAGATGGAATAATATTCTATAAATTCCCCATTACAAAAAATAAAAGACCTAGTAGTATAAGAATATGAATTTATAGTTTCATTGAATGTCACAACATTTTTTAAATCTGTAGACTTAAGAGGTAATGAAACAATTTGTAGCAGCAGTGCTATGTAACAGTGCTATGTAATGACCTAACCATATACACTAAGTTCAAAATATCCAGAATAATGGACTTTATCAACTTCTACTTCCCTACCTACTTTTAGTTTGATGGACAGCTATACCCTCAAATCAGACAAGCACCCATATGATCTTCACTCTCAGGATTCATAGCAGCAGCACTCCTATGCATACACCAAAACCTTTAGTATGTGTTTAGTATCATAATAATAAAGAAACAACTAGAAAATACACATGAAACAATAAAACATTTTCACAAGTAAATAAGAAAACAACACTCTATCCTTCCTAAATATCCTTATCAGCAAATTAAAAGCACAAGACTATTGAAAAACAACTCTTGATAGTATTCCACTACCAAGTAACCACCCAATTTCTCCATAAGAAGTAAGAACATTATTCAAATTCACTGCAGCAACTCAGAATACCAGAAAATGGAAAGATGACTCTTATTCAATGTCTTCCAACAAAATGCAACTTTATCAAAAAGCGATTGACTTAACCCACTGCAGCACAACCAATACAAGCTATGAGAAGGTTAACATTGTTATGCATTAAAATATTTCAGAAAAAACAACAGACTATTTACAACCACATGGCATCATCACAACATACAAACTAACCCAAGCCCACTAAAACATCTTAAGTAAACCAAGGACTCAGTAGCCCAAAAAGGAAAAAAAACCAAGAAGTCATCTACACCATATAAAATAAGGACTATAATAGCCATCATATAGGCGAAATAGGCAGATTGCCAGCAGAGCATCCATAAACACCAACTAACAATCAGAAGACATGATCATAATCTCATTTTACAACACATGAACAGATTTAACTAGTGCTTCAGATGAGAAAACTGTGACCATGCTAGATTAAGCTAAATCCAAAAACACTAGAGAATTCTAGGACCCTTGCACTCAGACAAGTCAGTCATCAACAGACACAGAGATAAGCCAAATTTATGTTATTTATAAGAGACAATAAAAAAGCTAAGAAGGGAACAAAAAGACCAGAACGATCAACAACAATCAACAACCAAACAAACAGCAATTAACAACAGGATTAACACCAGAGAGAAATGCGGTAAACATCACCTAATTAAGGAATCAAGAAAAAAACAACACCCTCTTCCAACATGTATAGGGCAAGCTATTGGATAAAAACACTTTCTTCTAGCACAGAAAACATTATCTACCTGGTAATATAATATCTAAAGCAAACAACTAAACTCAGAGAACACTCCACATGTTTAACTTTGACAACCATGTCTTTTCTCAAGAAGGATTTTTGTTTCGTTTTGTTTGGAAGTTGAAACCAATCATTTGTACTCAAATAGAAATATCCCCATCAGGACATACCAGCTTTTTGCATGATGCCCAGGTCTGTTTGCCTGAGGTGGATTTCTGTCAAGTATATTCAGCTATAGGGAGGGCTTTTTTTCTCTAGAACACCCAGAACGGGGTTCCACCACCTTTTTTGGATGGAACCTTGTAGAGTAGGCAAGGCGGGTTGTATGACATGTGTGAGTTCCGGCACCTTTTTTTTTTTTTTAGAAAAAAAGCACTGGCTATAGGTAATGCCAATTGTTAAGAAACAACACCAGTAGTCCTTGACCTACAACCACAATTGAGCCCAAAATTGTTTAAAGTGCATTTGTTAAGTGAGATTTGTCCCATTTTACAACATTTCTTGCCACAGTTGTTAAATACATCACTGCAGTTGATAAGTTAGTAATTTATGGCTTCCTGATTGACTTTGCTTGTCAGAAGGTTGCAAAAGGTGATCACATGACCTTGGCACACAACAACGGTCATAGGTATGAACCAGTTGCTAAGCATATGAATTTTGATCACATGATTATGGGGATGGTTCAAAGGTCATAACAGTGAAAAATTGTCATAAGTCACTTTTTTCAATGCCTTTGTAACTTTGAACGGTCACTAAATGAATTATTGTAAATCGAAGACTACGTGTATAAGTGAAAGTTTCTGAAACAAAGGGAAATTGTTTAGTCTAACTGTAGCTTTCTTGCTTTTTATAATCGGCTTTTGCACCAGGGAACTCTCATGCAAGCATGGGAAACATGTACATGGATGCGATGTAATGAAGGAGGGAATAAGGGAGTGTACAGGAATGATTGATGTCTTCCTTATGATGTAATGGCTCTGTTGTCTGATTTTCATTGGCTAACAAAGTTTATAAAGCAATGATACTAACTTTCTAAAGTGTGGCACTTCTGGATGTAACTCTGCCAGCGTTCCAGATTATTGGCCACCCAGCCATCTTATTTGATCAAATAAAGAGCTGTCTAAGAAGCCTCCACTTGGGTTATCTGATTAGATTGATATGATATCTCAAGTTTAAGTAAGTGCTGGGACCTTACATAAGGAAGAAGCCATTTATTGTGGGAAATAGGATCTTGGACTAATTAGATCTTTAATCTGACCTATATAATTACTTTTACTTTTCTTTAGTTCTATTGAACTTGTAAAATTAGTGCCTTGCATTTGTCTAATTCTGTCTGTTTACCTTTTTAAAAAGCAAATAGTTGTTGAGTCAGAAGAGTTCTGTCAGGATCTCCATCGTTGGCCTGGCGCCTTGCTGGCATCCTGCCATCAAAAGGGAAGGGGGGAGGCATTTGGGGCAATCCACACCTGTGAATCTAATGGTGGGAAATGGGGACAAGTAGTTGACATGTGAAAAAGAACAGAGCTATTTGTACCATTTATGTTGGGCATCTTCAAGGCCATGTACCCTGGGTGTGAAATTCCAGCAGCCTAAACAACCCAGAGTTTACCACAACATTGTGGCGATCCCTGATTGGGTAGCAAGAGATTGGACATTGGGGCGAGGGATGGGGAATGTTGGGTTTGGCTCTTTGTATCGGTGAGCAGAAATTTCAGTTTCTTCCTCACCTTCCTACAACCAATATCTTTAGTAAAAGTCCTTTTCACTTCAATCAATTGGAGTCGAGAGTCTGCTTTCCTAAATGATTGTTTTGGGCAGGTCTGAAAAGTTCATTAGGAATACTATAATTAATGTTTGTAATAGGCAGTTATTGTAATCATATGATTATATCTACTACCTGCATGTGATGTTTCCCCAAAAATAAGACCCAGTCTTTTTTTTTTCCTCCAAAAGAGGCACCAGGTCTTATTTTTGGAGGGGGGGTGTCTTTGCCACTCACCTCATGGTGGCAGCACTGATAGCCCTGCCCAGCCAGCCCACTTCTTCTGCAGCCAAAGGAGCAGCTTCATTCTGCAGCTGAGAATGGAGCTCGGGCCAGCATTTTGCAGTCAGAGGCCTTTCCAGAAGGCCTGTGCAGCTGAAAACCGAGTTATAGATTGAATCCATATCTTGGTTCTTGGCTGCAAAGGCCTTCAGGAAAGGCCTCTGACTGCAAAATGCTGCAGAATGAAGCTGCTCCTTTGGCTGTAGAAGAAGTGGGCTGGCGAGGCAAGTATCTATCTATTGGAGGCCTGGCTGCAATGGTAAGCTCAACCCCCACCCTAGTTTGATTTTTAGGCATGCGCCTCACCCCAAAACTAGGGCTTATTTTTGGGGTAGGGCTTATATTAGGCCCACCCTCAAAGATCAAGCTAGGGCTTCTTTTTGGGGAAACATGGTACTTTGCAAAGTGCCCAATGATACCTGAGATAGAAGCTGGATGATGATCAGTAAGAGGGCTTTTTATTAATCCTATTGCTCAAAAAAAATTGGGGGGGGGGGAGATTTTGGTGATACTTCAGTGAAAGTTTGCACATTTCACATTGTTTTTATTACAATGTTTTCATTTTAAAATTTGATGTTAAAACAACTGCCAAAGCTCTCTTTTTGTAAATAATCATGTGGGGCTTTAAATGGCTTCTTAAATGGTGCTGTAATGTTATTAGCTGGGGTCAACAGAAGATTTGGGCTTAAAAGCTGGGCATCCTTTAAAATTGTTATTTCTTAACTGGTTAGGCATTACAGAAAATCCCAAGGCTGTAAAATAGACTGGGAAGTAAAAAAATATCAAAGAAGGAAAATCCACTATCATCTGATTACCCATGTCAATGGAAACTTTACCTGATTTGGATACTTTGCATTGTATTTAAAAATGCCCCTGTCTTTTCTAAAGTAATAAGAACAGCACACACTCTGCTTATTGCTATTAAGTTAAATTCTTAGTGCAGACAATTCGCATTCTATTTTCGAGTCTGCTATGGGCTGCAAGTTTAAATCCTTCTATTGTTAATAATAGTGTAGTATGGTTATTAAGCACAAATGATAGTTTATTTGTTTGTGAATTTGCTTCAGTTTATGGACTGCCTCCTCTGAAAGATGAGAAAAAAAAGTCCAGCTCAAAAGAAAAATTCATCACCCACAAGCCTCAAGAACTGAAGTGGGATTCAAAGCTATTTTTACCCAAGGAGCCCTGGCCTACAAAATCTTGTTCCTTTACGGTTAGTATAAGTCAAGTTTTGATTCTTCTTTATCTGTATTTGTCCAAAGGTGTTTTGAGCATTTTAAAAGAGAATATTAGTTGCCATTTTGCTCAGCAAAAATTGCCATTTGTTAGAGTTTAACCTCCATGGAAACAACTGAGAAAGCAAATATCTGAAGATGTATTTAAAATTAGGTTCTCAGTTTCATAGAGTGGTTATTGCCCACGAACTGATTTTGAAAATGTAGCTTTTTTGCTTTGTGTAAATTGCATCATAGGAAGAATGATCCCCAACAATTCTTAGTAATTTTACATTGTCAAATCTTTGACAATACTTTATAAGTAATCCTTAAAAAAAACAAACAACCCACAATTTAGTTCTTGTATTTTTCATATGGACTCTAATGTAAGTTAACAGAATAGGCTGGACAATTTTTCTAACAAAATACAAATTTACTGTGTTTTTTAAAAAAATGGAATCTGAGTTAAAATCAGCTACAGGTATCTGGCTAATTTTTACAATTCTTGGTCAATTCAGGATGTTTAATTCATATTTTATTTTGCTCAGCATGTACAAATTAATGTTGGCAAGTATAAAGGGTAAGTTTCTACTGTTATACTGCACATCTTAAGACAGGTGGAATGTAGAAAAATTCTCTCGGATTTCTTGAAGAAATAATTTTATCTGACATTAGATTAAGCTGCCACACTCTCATGCAATAATAATCATTGTGTTTAGGGTAAAGATAATATTGATAGTATATGGTGATGAAGATAATTGTAATGAAATTGCTATGTCTGATTCATTTGCATTCGTTATTTGAAAAAAATATCAACCTCATGCTAATCTGATGCAAAAAGTGATTTAGTACCATGTTTCCCTGAAAATAAGACCTATCCCGAAATTAAACCCTAGCTTGATTTTAAGTGTGCACCTAATATAAACCCTACCCCCAAAATAAGCCCTAGTTAAGACCACACCCACTCTGTCCCATTGTCTGATTGTACAAGATGGGACAAGGCGCATATGTAAAAATCAAGCTAGGGCAGGGTTAGAGTGGTGGGGTTGCCTCATGCGCCCAGCACCCATTTACCTCAGGGCCCCTACAGCCAGGCCTTCTATGCCCTGACATCTGCCTTGTCTCATGACTGCAGCATCACCAGCAACAGTCCCATCCACTTCTTCTAGTTGCTAGCGGCCACTCGCGGTAAGAGTCCACATGGAGCATTGTGCCAGTGCTGCCACTCATGCACGCTATGGTACATTGCACCACGTAACACCCTTCTGCAAGTACCAGCACTGGTGTGATGCATCATGTGGCATGCTACCATGAGTAGTGGCACCAGTGCAACATGCCACCTGGCGTGCAACACTGACATATGTCACATGGCTGCCGAGTGGCAGAACTGGCACAATGCACCATGTGGTGTCCTGCTGTGAGCAGCCGCAAGCAGCCATAGAAGGACTCAGGTGGTGGCACGATATGTGTTGGGGTGTAGGAGGCCTGGCTACGGTGGTGCTGAGTTAAGCAGGTGAGACATCCCCCGAAAACAAGACCTAGTGCCTCTTTTGGAGGCCAAAAATATATAAGACTGGGTCTTATTTTCGGGAAAACGTAGTAGTTCTAATTACTACATGAATGTGGAAAACAGTGCTATCTAGTTATTATTTAAAATATTTAAAAATTTAAAATGCATATTTACTTCCATCTTATATTTTCAATTCTTTCTTCCATTTTTATCTCAATTATATTTAGTTGAAAACTAATTTTTGTATTTTAGTCATAAAATGGAAAAATAAATAAGTCAACAAAATAAATAAAAGCACACACATACACATACACACATACATGCACATTTTATTTTTCCTTTAAAAGCGATATATATTTTTCACACTTATAACCATTGCTGCATCCCCAGGGTCACATGATCAAAATTCATATGCTTGACAACTGACTCATATGACAATTGCAGTGTCCCGGGGTCATGTAATTACCTTTTGTGATCTTCTGACAAGCAAAGTCAATGAGGAAGCCAGATTCATGCAATAACCGTGTTATTAAGTTAACAAGTATAACTTGACAACTGTGGCAAGAAAAGTTGTAAAATAGGGTAAAACATACTTATCAACTGTCTTGCTTAATGGAAATATTGGGCTCAACTGTGGTCATAAATTAAGGACTACATGTATCAAAGGCATAATTCCCAACTATAAGTAGTGTAATATTTTGGTCCTTGGGTTGGTAAAGGCACATTCTCCAGTTTCTTCACACCTCTTTACCTTTTAATTTCCTTTGACAATCCTCAATATCATCGCACACAAGATTGTTTTGAGCCCCACATACTTTTTACCATCCTCAATATATTAAGAAAAATCTGAAATTGAAAAGACTATATGTTTTGATAAAGTTCATATACACTGAGCAGATTCCTTTTCTTGTTTGGTGTTTTTTTTCATGATATTGTATTTGAGAATAAAGCTGCTGTGACTGGGGATCATCTCAAAGAGAAAATTATTGAACTGGTGATTATCACAGCTGATTTGATTGCTCTGTCCCTCTTCTCCAATATGAAAAGAAAAGCTACTTTTATAATTCAACCAGTCTTTCAGCATTTTACAGCTGACCAACTTTCTCCAATCTTAATGGAGGTGCCAGAAACTCAGCCTAGAACATTTTGTATGCAAAACCACAAATTCTGAACACAATTAAAGCAACTAATGATTAGATATTTATATTGATTTTCACAGTTACCATAATTGAAATGTTTTTGTGTTCTGTACTTCAGATCACCTCACTTAGACTATCTAGTCTGCTTTCAATGTCATGAATTTTTACTAGGAAAGAAACTGTTCAATCCAAAATTTTATGCATATGTTTTGGGGTACCAGAATGTATAATTACTGCAGTTTTTCAAAATATATGGAAGAGTGACATCAGCTGAGTCCAAAGTAAAGCATTTTATTATTAATGTTATAGTTAAAACAAACATGTTTTATTTTTTATAATTTCAGATTCATTTAGTTCAGTTCAGATTCATTATGTTTATTTGCTTCAAATCAGAGAAAATTGGATTAGAGTTTAGATGCCTACTGAAATCAAAGTAGAATTAAGCTAAAAATATTTCAAAACAGAGGATATTAAATATCCAATACCAAATAAATTCATCTTTAATATTGGGCATTGAAATTCAGAAGAGGAAATAACCTGTACCTTATTTAGATAATTTGATATTTCCTAAATATAGAAAGATTTTTATTTGTCATTGTGTC
Organism: Protobothrops mucrosquamatus; assembly: GCF_001527695.2. Taxonomy (NCBI): domain Eukaryota; kingdom Metazoa; phylum Chordata; class Lepidosauria; order Squamata; family Viperidae; genus Protobothrops; species Protobothrops mucrosquamatus. The sequence goes on from NW_015386433.1 coordinate 1,079,982, forward strand.
ATCTACTTTCATCTGCAGACCTGAAAGGACAATATATATGAAATGGAAGAGATTTATATGGTTATGGGGAAGTAGTGACCATAATATGTGTCATGTTGTTGCACGTTTTAAAGAGAAATAAGAAAACACTTTGTCCTTTTGTTAATTTCAAAGGATTCAGGTAGAGATTCTAAATTATAAAGCAATAACAATACCACTTATATTCAGATTCAAAGTGGTTTATTTTGTTTTTTTTTTAAAATATTTCTATAAGAAGCTTCCTTATTGTTATTCTTAGGGTTTGTCGCACAGTCAGCCAGATGCTTAGATTGGATTTAGCATTTTTATTTATCTATCGTATCCTTATTATTGACATTATTTTGCTAACTGTGACTTCCTATTTAGTTAAAAAATACTTTTCTGACTGCAAAAGTATTTAATAGTTCTCCCAAACACTTCTAATTATTTTATTTTCAGAGGCATAGAAACCATTGGGGTGCACCTAATGCCATTATAGATCGTGTAGAAGAAACATTAAGCAAACTGTGGCTGAAAGAGGCAAGTGATTTTTCATTAAAAATGTTTAGAAGTCTACCAAAATATTTTTACTTTGATTTTCTGAATAGCTTAAATAAATACAATAAATACTTAGGCAAATTTGTTTTTTTTTCACTATTAGTGGTTGATAAATATGTAAGATGTGATTTTGAACTTAGAGATACAGTATCTCCAATCTTATACCCAAAGGTGTTTTTTTCAAAAGGCAATGGGACTTTCTTGGGTTTTTTTCTTGAAACCTTTTGCTTCTCATCCAAGGAGCTTCTTTTGAAAAAACACCTTTGGGACAACCATGATCTAGATCAGGCATGTCAAACTTGCGACGTCATGTGATGTCGCGCAATGTATCAGGCCAGTTTTGCCATTGCCGGGAATGGGGTGAGCGCGGCTTCCACATCATGCGTCCGGCCCACGGGCCGGCAGTTTGACACCCCTGATCTAGATGATTGAGAATTTCCATAGACTCCAATTCCTTGAAATAATTATTTCCATATTTCATGATAATGTTCTGTGATATATTCTGAGCTTAGTTTTTCTTTGGGACCTAGCTGGAATTTATGTTGGCCTGGAACAAATATAGTTCATTAGAAACACTGCATTATTCTTACTTTATTCACACAGAAGTTTGTTATTTGAACTCCTGAAAAGTATCAAACAATATTAAGCCTTGTTGTGTAGCCGCTGAATTTTTAAAAGATGCTAACTATTATTATGTAGTAAAAAGTCGCACAATCAGGCAGCCTGTATTGCTGTCGTTACGGTTACACTATTGGAGTGTTGGATGTTTTTTTTTTAATGATAGATAACAACAAAAAAAGAAAAGGCATATAAAATTCCGATTAGTTAGAAAAGTGGTGAGGATGAGTGTATTAAACAGGTAAGTTCTAGGAGAAACAAATTAAACAAGTTTCTGTGGGGTGCAAAGGGTAGAAGATTAAAGAAAAGAAGTTTGAAATAGCAAGATTAGGATGCATGCTCCAGGGAAATGTGCAAATGGATTATGACAAATCCTTGGCTACATTCTCTACGAATCACAGTGAGTGTTCAATTGTTTCATTCCAGGCAATTAAGCAGAAAGAAAGCAGAAGGAAAGCAGCAGCAACTATAAAGCAAAAATTCCCAAGTATATCTGTTTCCATTCCAAAGCAACATCTGACTGGAAGGAACGAAGAAAAAAGCTTGCCCAAAACCCTCCATTCCCCATCACTATCCTTAAGACAATGTGAATGGTCAATTTCTAAGGATATCAGCCTTCCATTGTATGTAAAGCCAGAACCTTTAGGCTTCTTGCTGCCCACAGGTATAGCTCAAACTGTACAGGAGCTGAAAAACGAGTAATGAAAATAGATAACGGAACGTTCCAAAAATATTTGCCTAAATGTTACTATTATTATTTTTTAACATTTAGAATCTACTATAGAAGTAGACGCACCCATGCTATTAGTTTAGTGAATGTTAAATTTAAAAAAACCATGTACATACACAATAAATGATCATAATTAAATTGCTAGCACTATGATTATAATAATTAATACTATTATAATATTATATTACAATATAACATGTTATAAAAAGGATCAGATCTACAAAAATACAGGTAACCCGCAAGTTACAAATATTCAATCAATGACTATTCAAAGTTACAATGGAATTTATGAGGAACTTACGGACACTTATGATTACAACCTGTGAAGTTGTGGCCATTGCAGCATTCTTAGTCACATGATTGTGATTTGGGTTTTCTGTGCCCAGATTGCAATTAAAACATTGAATGAGTTGCTGTTACATTAGAACATTTTAATGTTCCCTATCTACTTCCCACAAATGAGAAAGCTGGTAGGGAGTTGGAAATTGCTCCCACACTCATCATTTTTTCACCTGTTTGTGTTCCAATAGCACCCACATCACTTCTGCATCTCCCCACCTCGGCAGATGCAGAGATGATGTGGTGGTTGGGTGCTAATGGATGATAATGGAAGGAATACTGGATTGCCCATGATACTCTCTGCCTCCTGCATCATCTACTGGACTGCCTGAGATTCCCATTTCTTCCCACAACCTACAATGGCAATGGGATTGTGAGATTGCCATTACTAAGCAAAGCAACCAATGTGACATCATGTTTATGATCACATCACTTAACATCAGAAATTCCCATCCCAATTGCTGCTGTAACCCAAGGAGCATCTATATTGTCCTCTATATACTTGAAAAATGGCAACTTGTTTTTATGCTATCTTTGGAAATAGTTCATAAACTCTGGGCAAAAATCACTGCAGACTTATTATATGAAAAAAGTATCTGGAAAAGTTATACATTAAAATCTTAACAATACCAAAACTGGATTCAATAAAACATCAGAATACAAACTGAAAAGTATTCTGGACTGAATCAGAGAAGCAAACTTAGAAACAGATGAAAAAAGATTTCCAGCCTAATTTCGCAACATAATCTCAGTATGACAGGCTTCTGTGCAATCTTGCTTTTGGAATAGAATAGGAATTATTCATACACCCTAACTGTATGTCAAGGGAGGACCATTTGCAGTTTATTAATTTTTGAACATGACTATTACTGTTTATTTATCCACAACTTTCAGCAACTTTTATATGTTGTATACCATTTAATAATATAGTATTAAGGTCTTCAAAATGAATACGTTGTTACCAATTTTTTGCCCTTCGGGCACAGATGAAATAAAAATTAGAACAATAAGTAAATATCATAACATTATAAATTGAAGACATTTGATGATGGGTCTGAATAGGAAAAATTGAAATCATGCTCTTAAAGGCATTCATCTATATGAAAAGCTATAATAGCAAATGCTGTTTTTGTCTAAGCTCTAGAGGTCCCTGAGTCCATTCAAGGATCAACCAAGAAGATATTCGCAGTATGAAAATGTGAAATTCAGATCCTTTATATGGTGTTTGTTTATACTGTCAATTCTTGTTATTGGAGTCCATAACATTTTCCATGTTTCAGTATTTTTTATTATGTTGGTCTCTTCTCCATATAAGATTATAATTAGGTTAGAAAATAAAGACAGTTTCAGAAGAATTGCTATAATACATATTATTTCTATATCTTTAAATCAAAGGTTTGCAATGAGAAGGGGACCACAAGCAAGATCTTAAAGGGCATTTTGAAGTGCTAACTTCAAAAAATACATTAGGTCAGGACAAAGAAATGGATGGAACTAGGGGAAAAAACCCTAAATATTGGTAATTTGGAAGACTTTTTAGGGCTGTATCCCTCAAATTCAATATGTTATTTGCATTAATAATCTTGTTTTTAATCTGAATTTCTTTTTTGTTCTTTAATGAAAACGGTTTTGTGACTGTTTTTTTCAATAACAAAGGCAACTTCTGTTTGGTCTCTGGAGTAAAAGGCTAGCCAGAAAAAGATCAGGCATTTTATTCTGTTTTCCAGGAAGCACACTTATTAATAAACAGAACAGGAACCATCTTATACTTTGATGTGAAATAGTTTTTCCTCGGTCTTGGAAAATGTTTAGCAGTTTTGCATTGGTCTTTTCCTACCAGGGATCTCACTAGGGCTTCACACCACTTGAAGTTTTCGGTAGAAAAGAAACACCTTATTTCTACCATATCTATTTCTAGGAGAATAGAGTTGATCTCCTCTAAATGACACAAGTTAATTTGGAATAGAAATGTTTCTCCTATCTGATTTTAATCAACTGACTCTTAAATCTCCTCCAATCCCTTTGAAATCAGCAGAAAAACCAAGCATTGATCTGAAAGGAATTTGAATCTATCACTTAATTTCTGATAGTTAACTGCATAATACTACGTTTCCTGACTAATGTCAACAGCAGTATTATGTGCCATAAGTCATTTTTGATTCTTTGTGACCATACAGATATTCACCATGACTTTTGTGTGCCCCTAACCTGTCCTTTCAATCCTGGTGGGATTCAGCCACTTCGTACCACTTCGGCAGAACCGATAGCTAATATTTTTGTTGACCAGGCCCAGAATGGACTTCTGGAAGCGGCATCCACACAGAGAACCGGTTGTTTACATATTTGCATCCCACCACTACTTTCAAGTCTTAATTGGTGCATTCATCTCTACTGTAACTGAGTCCAGCTACCTTGCTATTGGTCATCCTTTTCTTCTCTTTCCTTCTCCTTTCCCAACATTAGAGCCTCTTCCAGAGCAATTCAAAATGTCTTAGTGTCTTCACTAAGTTTGGTAAACACTGTCCAGCATTCTTCATATTGTGTGTAAAATAAAAGAACAGAATAACAGAGTTGAAAGGGACTTTGGAGATCTTCTAATTCAACCCCTTGCTCCTTGAGATTTCCAGTCTCTTTTTAAAAGCCTCCAGTAATGGAGCCCTCACAACTTTTGGAAGCAAGCAGTTCCACTGGTTAATTGTTCTCACTTGCCTTCTGATACGAAATAGATAGACCCCTTCTTTTTTCTGGCAGCCCTTCAAATATTGAAATACTGTTATCATAGCAGCCCAGTACTTCTTTTCGGTAGACTAGACGTACCCAATTCCTACAACTGCTCTTCATATGTTTTAGCTTCCAGCCCTCTAATCATCTTTGTTGCTCTTCTCTGCATTTTTTTTCCAGAATCTCACATCTTTTTTATAATATAGTGACCAAAACTGGATGCAGTATTCTAAATGTGTTCTTACCAAGACTTTATAAAGCGGTATTAATACTTCACATTATCTTAATTCTATCCCTCTGTTAATGCAACCTAGGATCACATTGGCTTTCTTGGCTGCTGCCACCCACTGCTTGCTCATATAGTAGTAGTAGTAGTAGTAGTAGTAGTAGTAGTAGTAGTAGTAGTAGTAGTAATAATAATAATGAGAAGGAGAAGGAGAAGGAGAAGAAGAAGAAGAAGAAGAAGAAGAAGAAGAAGAAGAAGAAGAAGAAGAAGAAGAAGAAGAAGAAGAAGAAGAAGAAGAAGAAGAAGAAGAAGAAGAAGAAGAAGAAGAAGAAGAAGAAGAAGAAGAAGAAGTTGGAAGGGACCTTGGAGGTCATCTAGTCCAACCCCCTGCTCAGGCAGGAAACCTTATACCATTTCAAACAAATGGCTGTCCAGTTTCTTCTTAAAAACTTCCAGGGTTGGAGCATTCACAACTTCTGGAGGCAGGTTGTTCCACTGATTAATTGTTGTCAGAAAATTTCTTCTTGTTCTAGGTTGCTTCTCTTTTTGGTTAGTTTCCATCCATTGCTTCTTGTTTTGCCTTCAGGTGCTTTGGAGAATAGCTTGACTTTCTCTTTGTGACAACCCCTGACATATTGGAACACTGCTATCATGTCACCCCTCAGCCTTCTCTTCATTAAACTAGACATACCCAATTCTAGCAACTGTTCTTTATATGTTTTAGCCTCCAATCCCCTAATCATCTTTGTTGCTCTTCTCTGTATTCTTTCTAGAGTCTCAACATTTTTTTTACATCGTGGTGACCAAAACTGGATGCAGTATTCCAAGTGTGGCCTTACCAAGGCATTGTAAAGTGGTATTAACACTTCACGGGACCTTGATTCTATCCCTCTGTTAATGCAGCTACCACTGTGTTTGCTTTTTTGGCAGCTGCAGTACACATATTTAAGTATATAGGGCCAAGTTCATGTCTATCAAGATTTATCTGGATCTTGAACCTATCTTCGGGGTGTTGGCCATTCATGTCAGTTTAGTGTTGTCTGCAAATTTGATGAGTTCCCCTTCTATTCCCTCATCTAAATCATTTATGAAAATGTTGACGAGTGCTGGGCCTAAATTAATCTTAATTAATTTTAATTAATCTTAATTTCTTTCATTTATTTCACAAAATATTACATAGAGACATGTAATGTAAAACACAAAGTAGCATAGATTATGTACAGTTTATCTGATTTTACTTCTATATCTGCTGCTAGAGAGTTAACTAATAATTATTTGTTTTAGTAATTGTTCCATTTTGATACATGATCACAAATGGGCATATTGTTTAGCAAACTCAGGATTACTTTAGAACTGATTTCTGTAGACAAAGTTGGTTGAATATCCATTGTTAAAACTCCATTATGATCCCAGAGAGTTGGACTGCAGAAAAGGGAACTTTAAATTTCATAATGTTTATATAAATCAAACATCTTACTACTTACTACAATTTATTTTTGTTTGACTCTCAATTTCGTATACTGATAAAAATGCTGGATTAGAACATATGGTTTCCCACTTTCCAGTGGTCCTTAGACAGGGAAATCGGTTGGGTGACCTTGGGCCAGTCTTTCTTTCTTAGCCTAGCTTACCTCACAGAGTGATTGTTACAGAGAAAATAGAACGAAAGAGAATTATATATACCATTTTGAATTCTATAAAATAAATCCAGGATATAAATATAAGAACTAAATGCTTACTACAGTAAGTCATTTAAGAAGAGTTTTAAATAGAAAAAAGGAGATATATATATATATATATATAATTACTAACATTCACTCCATTTACTCAAATTTAGATAGTGAAACATAAACTGAGTGTTATAAACAGGATACTGTAAGATAAAGGTGAAAAAACTAAGCACTTTAATTCTGGTATATGTTTATACTATGAAGGATAAGCTGTGGGGAAACAGGCATTATAAATAAGGCAGAGCTATCTGGTTCCTTAAATTCTGGTATATTTCAAGAAGATTCCTGAGGGCTATGGAGGGAAAAAACTTCCTATAGTTTATGCTGTAACACGCTGTATATTGTAAATATGCAAATCAGGTTCTGTTATTAGAACATACTCTCAGAAATGAAGGACACATCAACGTTTTAATAATTCATACTGTTCCTCAGATCTGGCCTATTTCCTGGAACATTATTTATTAATTTTCTAGATACTTATAATCTCCACTACTCCAGGAGCAAAACTTAGTGCACCCTGCTTTTTTTCCTGACCCTCAGTTTTCCCATTCTTTATAATATATTAGGATGATAGATAGTACTACCCAAAACTGTTCTCCAGTCCTACTCTAATACCTTTACAACTACAGTATGGTAATGTTTTCCTTGATAAGCTTGACTTTTTAGGAACTTTGCATTTCAAGATAGCATAATGGAAATATAAAATAATTTTTTTTTGTGAATCGACATAAAAAAGTTTCCCTAAGTCGCCCAAAGATTACAGTCTCATCACTATGTTTTCTGTCAATGCATTGTAACTGAGTCTCCTGCGCAAAGAGTTGAAGTAACCAACCATAAACCATCTAATCTACAATATATCTATACTAAATATAGATAAATTATATATAAACTAGTCTGCTAGAACTTTTTGGACTGCAGAAGGCCTGAGATGATAGAAAGGACTTATGTCCTACCATATTATTCCTCAAGCCTGTTTCTAAATCAAGTTGCAGTACCTCCCGAAGCTAGAAAGACTTGACATGTTCAAGTAGGGTTCATTCTTAGGCTGATCATTTTTTATTCTTCTGCATATGCATTGAAATATTGAATGTGGCAGACAATTATTTAATTCACAACTTTGAATTCTATGAAATCTTTTATAAATTGTTCTTGCTAAGTTATCTATTTTAACAAACTGATGCTTACAACAAGACACTTTGGGCAAAATTTATTGCTAAAAAAAATCTCAAAACCTGAATTTTCCAACCATTTTCTGAATTTGATGGAGAAAAAATGCATTCAAAGTTCTTCTGTGGGAGAAGAAAATCAAAGTGAAATTTGCATGGCTACTCACAAGGGGATGTCTAAATGTATAATTTTATTGTACAGTTATTTGCACAGTCCGTTTACCTTTCCATGCTTCAATTAATTCCCAAGGAAAATTGAAATTTGATATGGCTATTTTCTACTGAGGAAGCACAGGACATCCAAGAACCGATGGAAAGATGTGAAACAGAAACAATAGCAACAGTAACCAATACACCACCATAAAAGGTTCTGAAAATAAGATAATAACATAAGCAACAGACCTTTTACAGCAGAAGAATAATTTTGGGAAACTGGAAGATGGATTTCAGCTGAGAGAACAAGGCTTTTGGAAGCTATAGTTACTATAATATTCTGCCTTTTATGGATTGATGTTCTGTCTTATTTATATTAAAGTTCTACACAGCAGCACATAGGATTACACACTGGGGAACCACATTGTAGAAAATTATCCTGTGACATTTTGGGGTAATTAAGCAAACCTTCTCTGAGGGGGCCACATCAGTATGGGACAGATGACCTGCAAGGTGTGCTTGACTTCTTTGATCCTATTTTTCCAGAAGGTTTTGAAGAATTCCTTGTTAGCTTTCAAGGCCTAAATTGATGGTGCCTAGAGAATCGTTTGAGTGCCCATGCTTTTTAAGTTAATTTTTAAAGGACTAAGAATTGTTTATTCAAATATGCTTTTATTCATCATGTTTTATCATATATCTATCCAGAATCATTTTAGTAAATGATGTAAAAGATTTGTAGAATAAATGATAAGTAAATTAAATTAGAATTCTTGCATACACACCCACACACACCCACACACACACAAACTCTTTTTCCTGTTAGAAACAGGAAACAAATACATAATTATCCTTATACCTTTCTAATAAGAGTAACTTTTAGATAAAATTAATCAGCCATTGCCCAATAGCTTCTTTAAAGTGCTCTGAAGCCTGCAATGGAATTTCCGAAGCTAAACTGAAGAGCATTTAGCCTGCAATTCAATTAAAAACACTTAGAAAAATGCATATAAAAGGCAAAAGTAGTGAAGTTGTGAGCTGAAAGCCTTTCCAAATTCAAATACAAAGCTAAAGGGAATCTTAGCCTGAATATGCATCTAATTTAATATTTGGTACATACTGTTTAATTTTTAAATCCACTTGTTTTTCATATACGTATAAGCAATCATACCTAATATTCCTTTCTCCTTCTACTTCTACACAACAACCCTATGAAGTATGTTGGGCTAAGAGAGAATGACTGGCCCAAAGTCACCCAGCCCTTGATTGTAGGGTTGGTTAGAGTTAGAAAGAAACAGGTTGTCAGGAACTAGAATGCCACCTTAGATGGTCAATATAGTGCTGTGACCAGGTGGTTTGATAGATCAGTGTTGATTTTTTCGAATAAAAAATAGTAATATGACAGTTTCATGTTACAACTTAATGTATATTTCACATTTTGGAAGCAATCTCCAATTTGCCACCAATGTAGGTGGTGTGATGAATTGCAAAATAATAATAATAATAATAATAACAACAACAACAACAACAACAACTCACTCTCCCATTGTGTTAACACCAAAGATTCCAGAATTCCTAGCTAGAATGATTTAGGTTGGCCAGAATTCTTTGGAGGAAGATAACTTTAAATTAGCAAACACCACCAATTTGAGTATATTAAGTAATTTTGCATATAAGTTACGTATTTATCTGAATTTAAAGACTTTTAAAAATTGTGGTTATTTATGTGAAAAGTACTTGCAAAGGCGGTTGAGATGACACAATGTTCTCCCCAAGGCGTACTTTCTAGTAAGAACTTGTTCAGATGCTAAGGAAGAAAGTAGGAAACGTATAGAATGTAAGTGGCGAAATCAGTGATAGATGGCCTAATTAAAAGTTTCTCCTCAAGACCTAAAAAGATCTCTCAATTAATGGTAATGCAAATTTCTGTCAGGTAAAAAAAAAATGTTAGAAGCTTTATATCCTGTATATAGGGGTATAGCGACAAAAATTTGCATTGCCAGTAACTGAGAGATATTTTTAGGTCTTACAAATATCCAACCACCTTCGCCATGTCAGGGTGGTGAACATATCTAGCATACCATCCTCCCCTCCTCTTGTTCTCCCCACAACAACCCTGTGAGATGGGTTGGGCTGAGAGAGAAAGACTAGCCTAAACTCAACTCGGCTGGCTTTCATGGCTAAGGTCGAATTTTAACTCATAGTCTCCCGCATTCTAAATTGGTGCCTTAACCATTAGATCAAATTGGCTCTCTCTATGTATAATGTGTTGATATATATAGAATGGATATAGAGCTTTATTTATCACTTGATAGAAATTTGCATATCAAATATGCATTCTGAAGAAATTTAGATATATATATAGAAAAGACTGTGTGAAGTGGCAAAATCTAGCCTGTGTATCCAAAACATTTATCTGCTATCTTTCCAAAATTTCAAAATAGTTTGCTATTTTAAATTAAAAGAAAAAAGAAAATAATACTAAAAAGGTGAATTATTAAAAAACAAATCCCGAACAACCAGAAAGACAGTTGTTTAAGGAAGATTAATATCTCCTGAGTAATCTGAATATTTATTTAAGAGTCACAAAATAGTAACTCTAGACAACAAACAAGGATTAAATCTGAAACATAACACAGCATAAATACTGCAGAAACTAAAACCAACTGGATAAACATGAAAATCTGAATCTAAAAACATTCCAGTTCTAATCTAGGGATTGAAACCAAACAGATCAGCCAACAGAGCTCATTTAACCTCCTGGCCTCAAACACTGGGGACCAGTCCGGTGCCTTACAAAAAGCCAAAATGATCTGAGACATCCAGATTTTTAGAAAATGCTGTTCCACAGGGCAGCTGATGTGCAAGACAAGATACTCTAAATCAGGGGTGTCAAACTCAATTTCATTGAGGGCCACAGTGGCCAGAGTGGGTGCGGCCTATTGGGTGGGTGTGGACAGAGTGGGCATGGCCTACTGGGTGGGCGTGGCCAACTCTACATTGTTCGCGTCAAGGGGGCCTGTGGGGGCCTGAGCAGGAGTGGGACAGATCTGAGGGTCTCTAGCAGAAGGGGATGGGACCAGGGCAAGTGCCAAGGCATGGTCCACTGGAAGAACCTCTCAATCCATGCAGGGGGGGCTGGATGGTGGTGCGGGCTGCCCAGAGCCCTGGGCAGCAGAGGTCAAACACCCAGCCTGGCCCTCGAGCACCTGCGACACCAAGCCCAGCCCCACTTCCCCAAGGGGGCACCCAGCTGCACTTACCTCCTCAAGGCTGCTGCTGCTGTGCTTGCTCTCCTTAGCCAGGTTGCTCATGATGGGTACGAGGGCAAAGTCAGAGGGAGGCCCAGTCCCTTTCCATGGGAAGAGACCTGGCTTTATATCCAAAACTTCCTTAGCAATAGGATGGGAGACCCCAGGATAGGCCAGGAGGAGGGGACAAGGGAATAATGAAAAGGGCAGCAGGGCAGGACTAAGGCAGGACTTCCCTCAGACCCTCCCTCTCCTTTCCTTCTTTCCTTCCTTCCTTCCTTCCTTCCTAAGTACAGAGTGGTGGGAAAATATTTGAGATGAGGGAGGGAGAAAAACAGGCAAGAAACGCAGCTCAGCATGCACCTAGGGGGCGGGGCCACGCAGCAGGGGCTGGTTCCTCACTGTTTCCAGACGGCCTTCTGGAGCTAGGACTGAATGTGTTTCAGCATAGATGGCCACCACAAAATTGTACATTGGCTCCCGGCTGGCCTGGGCCAGGGCCAAGGCAGCGGGGGCCGTTCCCTCACTGTTTTCAGGATGGTTTCGCGGGCCACATGAAACCACTTTGCGGGCCACATCCGGCCCCCGGGCCTTGTGTTTGACATGTCTGCTCTAAATGGTAATGATTATAACAGGTGAAAACATTTTCATTCATTCCTGCAACCATTCATGCAGGACCAAGACAGCTAGAAGATTGATAAAGTACAATATTTGTCTAATTTAATTTTCAATTTCCTATCAGTTTTTTTTCTCACAAAAAATATTTAGATTATATTCAGCCACTTTTTTCTGCATATGTGGGCCAGCCTTTCTTTCAGAGCTTCAGATAATTCTTTCTGAGATAGAACTATCAGGAAAGCATAACTGTATGCAGACCATATCTGAGCACAATGTTTTCTTCACAGTGTGGGAACTGTTTTAGGTATTTTATCTTCTCACACTATCTAAAGGGCTGTGGGTTCTAGTTCCGGTCTATGATTTCCTGTATTTTTTTCTGTTGAAAAATAATGCTGTTGTTTCCTTAAACTGATAGAAATACGAGAGAGAGAGAGAGAGAGAGAGAGAGAGAGAGAGAGAGAGAGAGAGAGAGAGAGAGAGAGAGAGAGAGAGAGAGAGAGAGAGAGAGAGAGAGAGAGAGAGAGAGAGAGACTTCTAGAAGAAACTAGTGGTATATAAATCTAATAAAATAAAAACATAAATAAATGTTTAAAATATTAGACTATGAATATAACCTATATCAGATCTAATAATGGCCTTAAAGATTTCCAGCTAAAGTAATGCTTATTTATTTCTATTAATTTAATGTTATATGTAGTTGCCCAGTTCACTGAATGTTACAACAATAAAAACAAAATCACAGTATCCCAACAGTGACAACAATGAATCAACAATAAGAGCAAAGCACACAGTCATAGCACATCAATATGTACTCTATCCCCCTTAGCAAGTTCATTAACAACCTATTCCTAATGTCTAAGATGTTTGCAAGTCCCCACTGTTAGGCTAACAGGAGATGAGGCCAGTCAAATCTTTGGGAGAAGGGTGGTATTAAGCACAGGCAAAAAGTTGGGTGGGGGTGGAAAGATTATTCTATAGGGCGTCAGGATCTGAAAAGATGTTAGGTTACAAATAAACTCCATATCAATATTGTTTACTGCCATTTTTGTCTATGTAAATTTTAATCTGCAGATGCTTTTTATAAAGATCTAATTTGATCCTTGATATTATTAAGCAAAAGAGCCAGTTTGGTATAGTGGTTAAGACAGAGATCCCCAACCTATGGGCAGCGGCCCACTACCAAGCTGTGGCCTCTTGGCCACCAGGCTGTGTGAGTGGCTGGCCAGTGCGCGCATGCATGTGCACGTGCTCACATCCCATTGCACCGACGCTAGCCTTGCTGTGGCGCTAGCAGCCCCATTTGTGGAGTGTGCATGCTCGCAGCGCCGTTTGTGACATGTGCATGCAGCCATATTTGCGTATGTGCACATGCGCGCATAAAGGTGCTTGCCCCTCCCTTTCCCACCGGGCCGCCAACATCCGGCTAGAAACTAGGAGACTATGATTTCTGGTCCTGCCTTAGGCACAAAACTACATGGGTGACTTTGGGCCAGTCATTCTCTCTCAGTCCTAGGAAGGAGGCAATAGCAAATCACTTTTGAAAAACATTGCCAAGAAAACTGCAGGGACTTGCTAGGCAGTCTCTGAGAATTAGAAACAATTGAATGAAAGGGGGGGGGAGAAACCCTCATCAAGTGAAGAATTCCATCTGACTCTTAAAAGTCAGAACTGATTTACATTATGATCAGATGTCATATTTTCAGTACATTTTGGACAACTGTCCTTGATAACAAAGGCTTACTGGGGTAAATAAGATGCTCTGAGTTTAAGTTTCTATCTGAAAATTGCAGTTATTTGTTTTTATAAAAGCATTACTTATATGCAAAAATAGATTTGTTTTACCAGAAAAAGACTTTTATTGTATCTGTTTCAGAAACATAAAAATAAAGTTTCATTTATTTATTTATTGAGGCAGCAAATACATTCTTAAAAATAAAGCACTTCCCATGACATCTTAAAGACAAGTCCTGTAACAGCCTAAAGAGAAGCATTTTTATAGTTATTTCTGTCAAAATGAACTTTTCCCCATGTGACTGTATGCCAAAATCAATATGTTAATCTTCAGAATCTACTGGATTATATATAATTCTGTATGGGGTGAGTCTTTTTGTGGTCTAATATTTCCATAGTTGTTCCAATTGGATATAACTGCATGTTGGATTTTTGCCCTCCTCATGATTACAGTATGGATATGGATATTGTACTAAGACAAAAGCACTTAATCATGGTGATTGTTCTTTTCAATAAGTTACAATTGGTTGGGTATATATACTTCATACTAATTTCTAAATTACAGCCAAATGTCAAAGTTCACATGTCATATTAAACCAAAAACAAACAATCCATATTATGAATCCAAAGATAGACAGTTTTTTTTACAGTGACTTCTTAAGTTTATTTCCCCATCACACTGCAGTGTCTCATAAAGACTTCTCAAGTTACCCAACCTTCACTGTGTTGAAATAACAATAGTAAGAGCAGGTGACACCAGATGTATTGTGAGTTTCTAGTAAATCTCTTAAATCTTAGCTTTAAGTCTCTACTCTAGGTTGCTAAAATGAAGAAATTCTGGAAGTTGAAGTCCACTTATCTTGAACTTGCCAAGTTAGAGAAACACTTAACTAGAGTCATGTTATCTGTACAATGCAGCAAAACCTGGTTGGAATTACCACCCAGACCTCTTCCCGCTGCTTCTTCTGCACTGCTTGCCTGCTTCACAAAGTGGGTATTGGGCCCCTAATCCTACTTCATTGCAACCTCTCTATCAAATCATGGATATTTTTGATCCAATTTTAATTGGCATACGTCTCCTGAGCTCTGCGCTCTACCAGTTCAATGAAGAATTTATTAAAGAGAGAATGGTATGTGTGAAGCTGCATTCACATAGCGTTTATGAAACCATATTCTTAAATAAATCATCAGCGTTGGCTGTATAACAGTTAACTCACTAATTGCGGTTTGCTAACTCCAACGGCTGGATTCATACCACCAATGTTACCCCTCCCTCTCCCCCCCTCCCCCCCAATCCCGTTCACAGCTCAACTAGATAACTTTACGTCTCTCACAATGATATGTATGTCAGGATGAAGGGAGATTCTGATAGGATTGCTTCATACATTCAACGAACGGCCTCCCTGAAAGGGGTAAAAATAAAAACGGCAGTATTACTTTCTTATTTTTATCTATTTGTTTGAAAAAGGCGTTAGCTGGATCTTTGCGCTATAAATGAATTTATGGAGAGGATATAAGGCTGCTGGAGGGAAAGCAAGTTTCTCAGCCCTTTGGCCGCCTCGAGGTTTCCTGCTGGGTCCTCCTGAACGAGCTCGCTGTTCCCTGAGACAAGTTGCCTTTCAGCCGATCGGAGGCGCGGTCAGTGCGCTTCCCTGTTCTCAGCGGAGCGCCAAGGCAAGGCGGTTCTCCTCCCTCGCCAACCCAGGTGCTCTTCCGAGCTTAGCGAGGCGTCCGTTTTCTGAGCTTGGAGGGCTGGTAAGAAAGTGTAAACAAGACCCGCCTATTGGGACCGCTCCCTTTCCCGGGGCGCTAGAGGGCCCGGGCAGACTAAAGTTTATAAAGCGGAGAGAGCTGCTTTGCTCTTCGCAGATAAAGCTCAGCAGTTGAGACGTGCAACGGATTTAAGTGAAGACTTTGGCTGGTCTGCTTGGTTTGACCGCTTGAAGCAGAAGCAGAAGCAGAGCGAGATGGCACCGCCAGAGCTTTATCACAAAGAGTTTGCCCGGGCAGGCCAGAAGGTCGGGCTGCAGATCTGGCGGGTAGAGAAGATGGAACTGGTGCCGGTGCCCGAACCTTTGTACGGCGATTTCTACGTGGGCGACGCCTACCTGGTGCTGCACACCTTCAAGAAGAACAACGCCACCTTCTACAATCTGCACTATTGGCTAGGTAGGGCGCTGGGCCACCCGCCGGGATGGGAGCAATTGATGGGGCAAAAACCAAAGCTTAGTTAAAATCATGCTAAAACAAACTTAAGCAAGCTTTCCTGAAATTAGAGCTGCCAGAGGGATCAAACTACATTTACCATCATATTCGATCAACTCTGGCAGTAGTTTGGTAGGGATGAGCAGGGTAGCTTTCATTGCAGAGATATGGGGCTGAAAGATAAGTGCGATAGTCCAACACCTACTGGAAGAGGAGCTGAGTTTAAGAGTGTCCAACACAACTAAGAGTATCCATTAGTTGGGGAGGGGTTATTATAGTCCAAGACATCTGGAAACTGTTGCAGTATCGGGAACATGCTTGAGGAAACCCTGGTTGAACTGACTATCTTTGATGATTGAAGTTAGTCTCAATTAGGAGGAATATATTTGCTGGAAAAGCAGCTATTGTTCCCAGTGGAGTTAGAGAAGAAAAATGAAATCTTTTCAGCTTTTAGCTGAACAGAGCACAAAGAGCTCAAACTGGACTTAGCAGCCAGTTTAGGAATGCATGAATAAGTCTCTCTGTAGAAAGTACTCAGCTCACAAATTATTTCTCCCTGTTGCTCCCCAGATGTTGTATGGCTATTTCAAGTTTGCTATCCAAATGTTACCCAACTTTACTCAGCTGATACAATTTAGTTACTGCATCTCCATCTAGTGCAGCCTTTCCCAGTTTAGAATTCTCCAGATGTGTTTCAACTGTGGCTTTTATAATTCATAGCAAAACTATTGGCTGTGAGTTCTGGGAATTGTGTTGCAACA
The DNA here is from genome assembly GCF_001527695.2 of Protobothrops mucrosquamatus. Taxonomy (NCBI): domain Eukaryota; kingdom Metazoa; phylum Chordata; class Lepidosauria; order Squamata; family Viperidae; genus Protobothrops; species Protobothrops mucrosquamatus. The sequence goes on from NW_015386433.1 coordinate 1,096,783, forward strand.
TGCCAAGTTGAGAAAGATTGGACTAGATTGTAAACAATAGGGATAGAAATTCAATTATTTGTACTCTGCATAATGTACATGTGCACTAATGGTGATTCTATTGATATATGAAATGTCTTCAAATGTATGATATTCTCATAATGAAACTATATTTCTGAATAAAGTACCTGGCCTTGGCAAAATTGCATCTCTGCTAAAGCAACTGCATTTGCAGTCAATTAGCTCATGATCAGGTTCCAAGTTTTGCTTTTCCCATTTAAGTCCATAGTCAAATTGGGAGCAGGATATCTGATAGTCCATCTGTTCTGCTCTGAGCAGTCCTGTTGCATTTATGAAGATTTTCAGAGTGTCATCAAATAAGTTACTTGTAGGACCTTCTCTGTAATGGCATCTGCAATCATACTGTGACCTGGAATTTGTGAGGTTCCTACTTAAGGGAGACCAGTTAGTAAGATTAGGTATCTATAGATTTAGTGGACCAGTCGGTAAGAGAGAATATTTATACATTGCACAGTACATCACAATTTACTTGATTTACATGATGGCTTCATTATGCAATTGAAGAAAATTTCATCATTTGCAGCACTTTATATGATTTGCATACTGATGCCATTATTTAAATGACATAACTGGTGCAAATAGTATGATTTCCATAATGATGGCAATTTGCTCCAGTTGTATCAAACTAGAAAATGAAGATTTCAAGTATTGAATGTATTTTAGGCACATTTTAAAGACTTATTGAATGTTGAGTGAATGGTTCGATGCTTTTTAATCTATGCTGTTTATTGTCTTTGTCAAATTATTTTAATAATATTCTACATTATGTTGGGGTGCATTTATGTCAAATGTGTGAAATAAATAACTTGGTGTCTTTTGAAAGACAAATTCCAGCAGAGTGAATTCCATCTCTTATACGAAATACAGAAAAGAATGTCTTGTCAAAATAAAGTCATTATATTTTCAAACTACCACCGTAATCTATCTGTTAGAGCAGATGCCACCTTCTTTTTCTGAAACTGGATTTCTGTGGTTCTGGAACTTGTCATTTGGATAATTATGTATAGCGAGGTTATTAACTTTTAGTAGGCACGGCAGGATTTCCTAGAGAATCCTCTGTACCTGACTTAAGACAATGGTTACTTCAAACGCAGTTTTCTTTGGATTCTCATAAATTTTCTTGTTTATCAACTCTATCTCCCCTTTGACCGTTCAATAAAGCAAAAACTTTCGCTTCTCTTACATACACACACAGCGTTTCCAATTCATCAGACAACAGTGTTAATGCATCTGTGTAATTTGGATTATGCTTAGTAGAAATAATTATTTCTGGTTGAAGGAGTGATGTGAGGATAGAGCAAAAAAAAAAAAAATAGCCCATTTCTCAGGATTCCCCTATTCAAATCAGAACATGCAAAGAAACTAGAAAGCAGTGGACAGCATTGGCAAACTCAGGTATTCTATATTTTTACTGTCAGGTTTTGCTATTGTAAAAACAATGGCATGTAAATATCCTCTGTAATTTATAGCTGAGATATTTAAGCAGTTTATGGCCTAGCTTTTTTTTTCTGGCTCAATTTTGTGTACTTTTTCATATATTCACATGTGAAAGAAAAACTCTTCAGCTGAAAAACTTATCTTCTTCTTTTAAATATTCAGCTACAGTTACAGTGTTATGCAATATAAAAGTATGTTTCTTGATTTATCTAAAACTTTTAATGCAACTTTTTTTCAACATTCAATATCAGTGTTTTCTGCATGTGATGGAAAATGATTCATGCTTAAATATATGAAACTATTTTGCTAATGCTTCTGAGGTAAAGGTGAATTATCTAGATGTGCTTTGAATTAGATTTGGCTGGGCAATCTTGCATTCACATGGGAGTGCAAGTTTCACAAAAATTGGTGTTCAGTTCAGGAAGTGGATAGAATTCAACTTTACTTTCAAAGGAAAACAGTCTCTAAGAAAACAGAATTTGGACATTTCAGTTACAGAAATAGTATAGCTATAAAGCAAAATTCAGACTGGTTTGGAAGACAAGAGCAATAATTTGCTACTGATAAATGATTTATCAACAAATTATTATCCCATAAAACAGACATCAAATGGGATACGTAACTCAGTTACCATTACATCAAACTATAGATTGATTATTGTTAGTTTGGAAATGAAATCAAGCTATAGTTTTAAAGCAGCATGTCTGTTCCATTATTCACTTCTCTTAGTTTGTTGCATAAGTTTGTACAACAGTCTCACAAAACAAAACAAATAAAAATAATTATGTATTGATAATGTTGTATCTAACCAAAGTGAGCATATGAGTGGCAACCTCACTAACCTCCCTAGCCTGTTTCTGATTGCAAACAGTAATTTGCCAATTCAGATACAGTCCTTATGGTTTAGCATGATGGTATGAGCTGTGTCTAATTTGTAAAGTGAGGCAGTCTCTAATGTTTATTCATCAACCTGTTAACATATTAAATTAACCAATTTTCCATTTGGTTCAATGAGAAAGGAAGACTGTTTGATTTCTGTATATTTAGGAGAAATGGAACTCATTACAGTATTTTGGTATGATGAATAGTACAAATCTTTCTGAAGTTTATCATTTTATAAATTATTAAAAGATAGCCAAAGATCATTACACTTTCCTGGAACCTTCCACTTAGTTTGGATGATGTCAAAAAGGAAAGCCACTGGAACAAGACCAGACTTAGATAGATTAATAAATAAAAAAGAAATCCATTGCAGATGACTTCCTGATACTTTAGTTTGGCTAAGTGCTTTTTGGTAGTTCCCATTAAAAAAAATAACCTTAGTTTTAAGAAAAGTGAAATTTCCTGATCCTAATCTGAAATTTGACATTGGTGATGTCTTTGCTGTGAAGACAAACTTTCAGCTTAGTTTGGATATGCAGAACTAAAGCAATTTTTGGAGATGAGCATCCCCAACAGATGCAATTTCTTTTATTTGCAGAACCAAAGGGGGAAAATACTTAACTAAACAGTATCTATACAAAACAAAAAAATAATAAAAATACACGGATTTAATTATTTTAAAAATAAATGAAGGAAAATATAAAACGCTGGGAGTACAAGTAGTCTTTGACTTACAACCAGTTGCTTAATAACTTTGACTTACAACCAGTTGCTTAATAATTTTGTTAATAAATAACAAAAGTTACTTATCACCCGATTTCATCCTTACAATGGCCCACCTTCCCATGGTTATGTGATCATATTTTGGCTGCTTGGCAATCAACTCACCTTTATGGCCATTTGCAGCATCCTGTGATCAGATAAGCACAATTTTTGACATTTTTTTTTTACCGATATCTGACCCAAAACTCCCATTGAATAAAATGGATTTGCTTAAGAACCATCACAACAAAATGCTGAAAATTGGATCTGATAGATGATGCCTCAACTTATAATCATAATGATTTATGACTGTAATTCTAGGCTCAATTATAGTTGTAAATCAAGGATTATCTGTAGAGAGTTGAAAATACATCTGTAACTAAGGAGAAAGCCAAAATTAGTCAGCAACATGGCTAGTGGGATAATTTTTTCAGGAAAAGCAATAATATACCTAATAAAATGTGTTCATATTTGATTAAAGTTGTTCTTCATTACAGTGCTTTTGTTGCTTAGATTTTTTAATAAGGAAAAATGCACACCTGTCACTGAATTCATTGTCATATCACCAGGATATTTTTCCTAATACTGTCTTACAACTTAAATCCACAAGTCTAGTCCTGTCTTGTAGCTCAGCATAAAATATACTATATCCTATTCTATATGATAGGCCTTCCACTGTTTGAAGAGTGGGGCTTTTTGTCAGTTCTTCTCTAATTAGAACTTTCTAGAATTCCTGAGCGGGATCTACAGCTACTATTTCAGGATAGAAAGCAAGCAAATATTTTTTACACAAGAAGTTGCTTTGATATCCTTGTCTTGAGGTGAGGTGATGATTAAAGAAAATTTGGAAAAATTCACAGAAGATGGATCGTTGTTTTCTAGTCAGGGTGATTATTCAGAATCTGCAGCATCCTGGACTATTTGGCTTATGGCCAGCAGTGTAATTTAATTATTCACAATTGTTCCTTCTCTGCTCCTCTAAGTAGAACCACCCTACACTTTCTCGTAGGTAAAGAATGTACTCAGGATGAAAGCACTGCAGCAGCCATCTTTACGGTTCAGCTGGATGATTATCTTGGAGGGAAACCTGTGCAGCACCGAGAAATCCAAGGTTATGAGTCCACACAATTCGTTGGATACTTTAAAGGAGGCATTAAGTATAAGGTATAGCGTGAAAATGAGAGGCTTTTTCAAGAATTGTTTACATTAAAATATCAGTGTAATATTAAATCTGAAATCAAAAGAGGTTGTAACCCTCCTATTCATTTTAAGTAATAGGCATAATTACTACCAAGCCTCTTTAGCTAAAGAAATATGAATTCGGTGAGAGAATTCAGTTGATGAACTCTTAGATTAATGTACCTCCTTCAGTGTACCAGGAAGTTGTTTCATGAACTATAGTTTCCTGACTATCAAGGATGATTGTTAATCAAGAAAATGATAGGATTTTTTTTTCTTTAATTGTTACTGAGATTTTTTTGCAGAATTAAAAATTTTTTTTAAAAAAGGAAAAAAATTAGAAAAAAGATAAAAGAAAAAGTAAGAAACAATAAAAGTCAGAAAAATTGTTGTATTGTTCCCTAATTAATTTTTTGCAGTCCTTAGAAACCTAAGCAATTATACTGCATAATTTCAATTGAATAATAATAGTGATATCAGCCAAGCCTCAAATGTCTTTAAAATGTTAAGATAATATTTTAAAAGCCCAAAACCTAGGAAAAAAATGTGGAAAATTGCTCCTAACATTCCCTATCTGTTTGCATCATATGGCCCTGTTCAAGCTTCAAGCTTTGAAACCCCCTGCGCCAATGCTTGAGAAAGGCGTTTCCCAGGGGCAAGGTTCACTGGTTGCCAGGGGCATTTGTAAGGGTAGATTGTACAACCGCCTCTGAATTACTTGCAGCTCTGCTGAGTGTTGCCTCCCTCGAGATTTAGAAAGAGTGAATGGGACAGTGGAGCAAATAGGGGGGGCTCTCTGCCAGAGTCTCAAAGCTTGAAGCTGACTGGCCCAGGAGCCAGCCGCAATGCCAGCCATCCTGCCTTGTCAAGATTGCCTCCACCAGGTTGGTGGAGCTTGAGGGGCTGGTTGGGGATAGGGCCTTCTCTTTCCCAGCCTTTTAGGAAGCTGCGGTGGCTGTGAAGTGATCCTCTTTTATCTCCCATTTCTGCTGAACTCACTGAAACTGTTCTTAGAAGGAGTTGTTGTTGCTGATTAATATCTGAAAGTGGGAGAACTAAAGCTCCAAGCATATAGTGCATGCATAGTCTCTAAATTTAAGTTTGTAGGAACACGAACATGTTTTGTTATGATGTCTAATACATGCTGCTAAAGCCTGGGTTCTTTGATGTGTTTGTTGTTCCAGGCAGGTGGCATTGCTTCTGGTTTTAAGCATGTAATTACAAATGACCTAAGTGCTCAGAGACTCCTACATGTCAAGGGTCGGAGAGTGGTTAGAGCTACAGAAGTTCCTTTTAGCTGGGAGAGTTTTAATAAAGGAGACTGCTTCATTGTAGATCTTGGAACGGTAAGTTATCACAGATCTCAAGTTTCCAAAACAAACAAGGGAAATTCCTGCAGATATCATCTGATGTATAAGTTCAAGCCAGAATGTCTTGTCTAACCTTACTCTAATTTGAATGCTTTTCCAGATGTACTGGGTAATAATTTTAATAATTCCCCTGTACTGAAACATCTAAAAGTACCAGAGTGGGAAAAAGGTTTTATGAAATTTATATAATTTAAGACTCAACATTAGGCATCAGAGGAGATTTACTAATTAATTTATAGTTAAGTAGCTGTATAGGCTGCAAAAAGAAAATTTGCAGGAAATCCTGTTTCTTAGAAATCCTAAATTTGACAAATAAAATCTATATTTTATTTCTGTAATCTGTAACCCATAACCTTAGCTTAAAAATGGGTATATATGTATATATTTCTCTCTGTGTATATGTTTTATTTTGTTTCATTAATCAATAGAAAGTAGAAGTACTGAAGAACTAAATTCTATTCTCACAAGATTCAAATTTGGTATATCCTCAATTTAATTTCCTCCCACTATATGTGGTCAGGAGGTGTGATTCATAGCTAGAGATTATCATGGAATGTGGGCCAAGTGTCGTACACAGAATTATGAAAAATAGCCTTGCTGCAATTTTACTGCAAAAAGAAACAAAAATTACAGAAGTAAGATGTACAAAAGCAGTGGGACGAGAATAAGTTACAAATACACCTGCCTATATTGTGGACATGAGTAGGCCTTAGATCACAAGTTAAATAAGAACCTGAAATGATAAGCAGTTGATAAAAAGGTAAGTTAGATATTAGGATCCATTAATAGGAGCATAGAGTCCAAAGTATGGAAAGTAATTGTTTGACTCTATTCTATCCTGATTAGAGCCCACTTAAGTGTAATATTTGGTTCTATGCACCACATTCATAAATTAATTCTGACAAACTGAAGCAAGTTTCAGTGACAACTGCCAAGAAACTGTGGAGTGTGGAAACCAAACCTTTGAGGAAAGGTTAAAGAAATGCATATGTTTAATAGTAGATGATTGAAGGGAGATGATAGGAGTCTTCGGATAAACAATCACATGAAGGTATAAGTTCTTCTTCCCCAGAGTTCTTCAAATAGAAGCCAGATGATCATCTGTCAATGCATCCTGTTTTCTGCAGGGGGTTGGATGAGGTGATGCCTATAATCATTCCAGCTTTATGGTTTTATGATTCATGTCATTTAGAAGATTGTGGTCATTCTTCTGGCAGGTAGACAAAGTGGCAAGAATATGGTAACATAGTTTTCGTTCATAGAGATTTGGGGAACACAAAAGTTTGTTATTCAAAAGAAACAGCCTAATTTAAATGGGCCGAGACCAATTGCTAGGTGCTGTTGGTCAGTGCCAGGACAAGGAAAGCAGGTAATGGAAAGAGTCTTGCTTTGGGACCTTGCTTTCTTCCCTTTTCTATTGCCTGTAGAAAACAGGAATATCCTTGCTGCCTTCCTTACTCTTTTTTTTTGTTGGTTATGCTAACTGGCAAACAACACATTCACTAGCTTCCAAGGAGCCACATGGGCCCTATATGAAAAGTTTTTGATCCAGGCTGTCATGGAAATAATGTCTAAATGACTTTTGTTAACAGTGGAAAATCCCAGTCTGAACAGGATGTTTCTCCAGAGTTGTGTGGCGAAAAGCAGAAGCTATTAATGGAAACCTTTAAACTTCTCATACAAGTGTAGCAATGATTTTTACTTCTCATGTTCTAAAAAGCACTTCAGGACCTTGTCTTACCTTCTTTTGGTTTAACCCTCTTTACTTTTACTATAGGAAAATTGAAAAAACTGATAGTTTCCTTCTCAGTCCTTTACCATTATGATGTACTGTTTTCTTTTACAAAAAGATTCTTTACTAAAATGTGTTTGTGTTTGCAATGTTGTGTTTACTGTGTGCAGAAAGTTCTTTCTAAATCTAGATGTTCTATTTAGAAAAACCTAATATTGTGCAGTGAGTCTCAAATGTGTGTGTTTGTGTGTGTGCCACAAGTTGCTGTTGAATTAGAATTTTTAATCAAGCAAAAGCAGAAATTGCTTCATAAATGGTGATGATATTAACTGTATTTGAATCAATAAATCAATCAATTCAATTAAAATTAAACATTAATTGAATTAAATTACATGCCAAGCAATTATTCATGCAATATATATCTAGAACAAATCTTGAATATTTTCTAAAACAAAAATTTAAAGTTAATTTTCTATATCATATTCTTTTATACTAATCACTGTATTAATATTTATAAATCCATATTGTAGCACAATTTTTAATTTTTGTTCCTGTGTTTGGGATGTATTATGTGCAATAGAAATGCTAGAAATTCAAATATTCCATGATATGAGAAATACAAGTAATTCTGTAACTCTTTCTTAGCAAATGTACCCTAGTATTGGTAAATGAGAACATGCTATTTTCTTAACTGTTTGTACTATTCGTTACTAAATAGCATCCAAATAGGCTAATTAAAGTTCAAGTTATACTACAATGTTAATAGATTATCACATTTTCCCTTAGCTCTATTTCTAAAAGCAGGAGGAAACTTTTCTAAGTTGCTTTTGGGTCAGTGGATCAGCCATAGCCTCAATTTTTGTGACTGAGTGGCTGAATCATGCAGAATGAGTATACACCACATTTTCTTTTATGCCTTTAATGGAGGAATAGGAGTTCTGAGTTTGCCTTTTAAAATCCTTGTTGTAAGTCTTCTGAGTTCTGAGATAGCTAATACTAGTTTTTCCTGTGTGTTTCTCACCTCATTTTTTTCATTAGCTAGATGTGAATAATTGGCAGAAATGATCCTTTGAGAATAAATTTTGCCTAGAACCTATGATTTATGCATCTGGATTTTATATGCATGGAGAAAAACTTTGCTTCATCTTATGAAAACAAAACCTTCCTTGTGGAAATATAGAAACTCCAGATTATTAAGGTTACCTACTAGAATGTACCATTTCTATTCTAGAACTGCAATTCCAGAATTCTTAGTTGGCCATAAAATATGGAAAGCCTACCTGAAGGGACCAAGCTTGAAAAGACTTTCAGAAGGGGAAAACTTCCATAAATGCAATCCATATTAATATTAAATAAGAATGTACAAATTCTCATGAAATACAAAGAGATTTTCATTTTTTTCAACTATCCTTCTGTATTTTAAGACCAAAAAAACCGAAATGTTTATCTTCTGCATTTTGCAGTGAAATGCAGTGAATTCTGAAAATAATTTCAACAGTAAAATAGAGGTTAAGATATTTGCTTGGATTGGGCACCCATGTCCAGGTCTCTGTTGATCACAGAGCTTACTGGGTGATGGCTGTCTCTCGGTAACACTTTGCTGATTGTTATGTACATAAAATGAAGGAAAGTCCCAAGCATCCTTTATTTTTTACACTTCACATTCATGCTTTCTTAGGTAAATTCTGTTAACTGTGTTTGTTTTGTTATAGCATATCTACCAGTGGTGTGGTTCTACCTGCAATAAATTTGAGCTCTTGAAAGCTACTCATGTTGCGGCGGGCATTCGAGACAATGAACGGAATGGGAGAGCACAGTTGATTGTTGTGGATGAAGGAAGTGAACCCCGGGAACTCCTAAAGGTATCATTCATTTGCTTTAAAAATGCCTGTTTGTTGGATAGTTTATCTAGCCTGCCTCAGGCCACAGTTCCAGATCTAATAAATGAATTTGTTTGTTGTATATGTGATAGGGTATAGATCCTAGTATCTTGTCAAGGCTAGGAAAGAATTTTGGTTAAAACTCTTGCTCGGCAGTCAGTATTGATTTATGTGGACCACTAGTGAGCTGCAGGCTGAACAAAATGGAACGAACACCAGAAAGGAGTGTGACCTGATATAGTTTGAATGAGTGAATGAATGAATAGATTGAAATGAAATTAGTCTATAACACTCCAGGGAATAGCAATTGATATAAAAAATATCTCTGGGTATAAAATAGGATCAGGTGTATCAGGAAAGAAATGTTTTTGATTCAAAATTTGCATAGGGAATGTTTGTGTATTTGCATCATAAACAGATTTTATCTCATTCTCCTTCAAGGAAATATAGTGACATGAATAGCCTAAAATTCTTGAGTTGTCTAGGAGGAGCAATTATATTTCATAAGAAACCATACAGATATGATCTTGGGGCAAGCAGAGACAAGGTTTATTTGTTATAGTGTATAAGGGACAACTTTATATGATAATAGTATAGAACTCTGTTAAGAGAATCAACTGTGGAAATCTTGGTATAATAATGCTATCTTACTCCAAAGGAACATTTTGCAATCTGGGAAAGAAACATTCAGAAATGTTACTTGAACCCACGTGCTTCAGTATTACACCAACAGTGGCAGAAAAGTAGGGCAGAATTTGGATCCATGCAAAGTGATAAAGTAGAGCTGTCTCTGTCAAGTTTGTTTCCAAGGATGGGCAAACTGACAGGTTGCTTGAGAAATAGCTTTGAAGGTGACAGGGGATTCCGTGTCAGTAAATTCACAAACTGAACAGAAAAAACAAAAACTTGCTTGTTGGAGGATGATTTGTTTTTCTTATAGGCCAGCTGTACTTTCCATTGAACTTTTACTTTCAGATGTTTTTTTTAATGGTAATTGCATTCCTGAAATTAAAAACCTGGAGTAAATCTTTGCCTTTGAAAATTGTGTATGTGTGTATGTGTGTATACATACATATTAAAAATTCTCAAATAAATAAAATATATATACATGCCCCCCACATTATTGTTTCCTGTAGTTTCTCTTGATTTATATAATCACTTAAAGCAGGGGCTTTCAAACTTTTTTAGGCTGTGGAATCTGTTAAAAAAAAGAAATCCTAGGATTCCTGATCAAGAGGCAAAACTCTTATAGAAAATTGCCTATGATCAACAAACTTTTTTTTTAACCTTTACTCTGTTACAAAACTCCTAGCAGTTTATTATATTAAAATGGCAGAACTGAGTCAAAGGCAATGTACTCAATTTATTTTTATAAAGTCCTTGAATGAATACAACACGTGATGATTATAATCTCCAAAGCAAAGAATCTATAGAGAAACCAAATAGAAAGTTATGAGTTTTTGTTCCTCTCACTAAGGATTCTAATTTGCACTAGATAACTGCATGTTGAAAATTATGGGATAGATATATCTCATTAAATCTTGAAAATAAACACTTATTTTTTTAACTAAATAAACAGCCATTTTCTTCCCCCTTTACCTGCTGGCATTATTTCAAAGTCAGAAATAACTTCCTTATATATTCACAGAGTCATAAAAGTTAAACAGCACATTCCTGTTTCACTTGCAGATAAGATGGTAAATGATCCATGCAGTCTGATTTCATATTTATGAGGCACATATCAAAACTGCAGAGAAAGAAGGAGAGAGAGAAGGGATAGTGATGTAAAACACCAGATGGGATGAAGTATCCTGCATTCTCATTTCTGCCCATTAAGTAATGAATTTGAAGTTGATTTGACTATAGTTCTAATTTCATTTTTTGGAAGTGTGTAAAACATCACAAATCTGCCATGCTGCTATTCAAGCTTTTTGAGAATAGTCAAATAGTGGCTGAAAGTAGTTACAGTAATACAAATAATTAGCAACTGTAGATTTTCTGCCTTTTTTTAATTGTCAGTGGATATTTTACCCTGAAGGCTATTGGGCCATTTACCAAAGTAGTTGACATGAAGTAGCTTCATGAAGTGTGCAATAGCCATTAAAGGCTGTAAGTGGATTGTACCACTGTAAGTTATTGTACCAGCTTGGATCAGATTTATTATTTAGATGGCGGTTCCCAACCTTTCTAACTTTGTGGACCAGTGGGGGGAAAGAGGGATGATTTGCATGAATGGCGTGCAAGCATGTGCATGCACAGCTACATTTGGGCAAGCAGCGGACACGCACACATGCCGTTCACACAAATGGAGCTGCACTCACTCTAGCCCACTGGTTGCACAAGTGGACCTGTGTGCGCACATGCACTTGCCCACTGCTTCTGCTGCCCAGTTCTGAATAGCCCATGGCTCAGTAGTGGGCCATGGCCCAGTGGTTGGGGGCCTCTGGTTTAGATAATATGGACCTGAATCTGAAATAACAGATTATTTGATTTTTGCAGTGATAAAAGTATAGAATCTACATTACTATGTTATAAAATGAAGACTGAAGGTGGCAATGGAGATGACTCATTCTTTTGTTTGAGGAGTGTTTGCACACAAAAATATCCATAAAGTTTCTGCTTCATTTATATATAAAACTCATTTTATTTATTTTGTTTCTATTTAAGCAGACTACAATATTTTTTTTGTATATACATAGAATTCTTTTACTTTTTTCTTCTTTACAGTGGCAATTAAATCATAATATCGTTAATTAGCCAGCTTTTTTTTTGTAGTCCCAAATAGAAACAGCTCTCTTTTATAAGTAGCCAAATTTCTAAATTTTAATTTGAAACTGATTTAAACTTTGGTTTCATTATTCAGGGTATAAGTCACAATTATTCCATGGATTTACCTATAATTAAATGTTTACTATTCAGGATTTTTACATGGCAGAGTTTTTAAATGTTCTTTCAGTGACTAATATATACACTAGAATATATTTTTCTCATAAAATCCAAGATAATAAAACATGCTTTTTTCTTTTGATACAGCAAAGCAATTCTTTGAAAGGAAGCTTTTAATTAATTAATTAATCAACTTATCAATAAACTTAATTGACCAAAATCTATAGGACTATAACTTACAAACTGAGAATATCATTCTTTTAATAATACAGAATTCATGGGCCAGTCTGTCCCACTTTATGATTACACAGTGACTGGCACAGTGGGAATATTGGTTTTTATTTGGTTAACTTGAGTACTTTCAGCATGATGACAATTGAAATAATCTATAGCAAATGTGTTTTTCTTTATTTGTTTCTCACATCTGTCATGGCATTCTGCTCACACTTTTCTGAAAAACAAACTTTAAAAAATTGTTTGAACAGGACCAGGATGGAGTAACTATTGTCTCTCATTTCTTGAATTTAAAAAAGGCTTAATTTAAACACAAACAAATAACTTTTAAATGTCATGTAGGAGCCTTATATTTGGTTGGCAAATCTGTGTACAATTGCCTTTAAACTAATTGATTCAGGGCTTAATCAAACATGCTTTGTAGAGATGTATAAATAGGATCTCCACTTGGATTTAAACACAAGTCATTGGCTATTCTGATCAGAAATCTCTGTCTTAGTACTCACAAACAGGGTCTAGAACAATTAACCATAGGCCCATGGCTGTGGCCACTTCACCGCTGCCCCCCCAGTGCAGCTGACCCATTGAGGGTATTTATCATTGGCTGGCCCTTCACTGGTGTTTTCCCCCACCACTGGTCACCTGCCACTGGTCCCTCATCCCAGATGATTCACAAAGGGTCACTTGTCCCCAGCCAATAGGGACATCTGGGTGCTGGGCTCCACTCCACAGCTTCTGCTGCCACTACCTCTTGTGTCCTATCTGGCCTTGCTCTGCACTCAGCTTCCCTGGGTGGCTCTGGTGTTGCGAGGAGGAGGTGGGTGCAGACTGGGTGAGGCAGGATGCAACAAGTGGCAGTAGCTTCTGTCTCTTGAAAAGCTGGGAAGGAGAAGGCCCTGCCCTGACCATCACCTCCCAACCATGTGGACTGCCTTGAGACCCACCAACCCGGCACAGGCAATCTTGAGGGAGCAGGGTGGCCAGCTACCAGGCCAGCCAGCTTCAAGCTTTGAAACCCTGGCTTCACTTACCAAGCTAGAGCCCAGTTTGTTGAACTGATAGGGTTGGAGGCCCCTGCGCCAGTGCTTAGGAAAGGGATGGGTGACCGGTTACCAGGGGCATTTGTAAGGGTAGCATGTGCAATCCCTCTGAGTCACCTGTAGCACTGTTGAGTGTTGCCTTGCCTGAGATTTAGATGGAGAGAATGGGGCAGGGGAGCAAATGGGAGGGGGCTCTCTGCCAAGGTCTCAAAGCTTGAAGCTGGCTGGCCCAGGAGCCAGCCATAATGCCAGCCACCCTGTCTCATCAATATTGCCTGCACCAGATTGGTGGAGCTTGAGGTGGCCCACGTTGGAGGGGCTGGTTGGCGATAGGGCCTTCCCTTTCCAGGCTTTTTAAGAGGAGGCGGTGGCTGACACCCATTGCATCCTGCCTGGCCCCTCTCTGCACTCAGCAATGCCAGATTGTCCCAGAGAAGGGGGATGCAGAGCAGGTCCAGGCAGGATGCAACTGGCGGTGGCGGTGGTGGCAGAAATTGCAGAGTGGAGCCCAGTGCCTGGATTCACTGCAGCTATTGGCTGGGGACAAGTGTCACCTGCAAGGGGCGGGGGACCAGTGGTGGGGAAAAAAATGGCAAAGGTCCAGCCAAGAATAAATGCCTGCGGTGAGTCGGCTGCAGTGGGCGGCTTGCGGTAAAGTGGGTGCAGTATATGCCTGTGGTTAATTGTCCCATTCCATTAAAATATCTTGTACAATATGGACTGACAGGTTTGTAATTTCCAGGTCCTCTAAAAATGTCAGTAACCTGATTTTTGGATGTTTTGTGGAGGCTAAATTTCCAGAATTCTCAGCTATGTGAAAAAATGCCGTATGGAGTAATCTGCCTTAAGTCTAAAATATTGGAATAGATGACTTATGCATATATAGGGCAAGCCATTGAATTTAGGAGGCTTATTTTAATCCAGTATTATATCTGGATTCAACCCTTTGTAAACACACACACATACACGCACACACACAAACACACACACACACACTCTCTCTCTCTCTTTCGCTCTCTCTCTCTCTCTCTCTCTCTCTCTCTGTGTGTGTGTGTGTGTGTGTGAAGCTAGGTAACCCTGTGAGTTATCCTATGGCATTGTTATATTAAATGTGTCTTGGACTCTATATAAAGTGTTCCAGTAGGCAAGTTTGAATATTTGTCAAAAGATGCTAAGTTAACTGATGTATGTATAAATTTTATTTTTATTTATTTATTTATTTATTTTATTTGATTTATATCCCGCCCTTCTCCCAACGGGACTCAGGGCGGCTCACAACATATTAAAAAACATAAACACATTTACAACCCCACCCAAGTAAAACCAATTAAAACCGAATATTTAAAGCTGTGCTATTTAAAATTACTCTTAAGATAAACCCGATTTAAAATCCTCCCTAGGNGGAGCGTACCGGTCTATGGGAGGGAATCTGTGGCAGAAGGCGGTCTCGGAGATAACCAGGTCCGATGCCATGGAGCGCTTTAAAGGTGGTAACTAACACCTTAAAGCGCACCCGGAAGGCCACTGGCAACCAGTGCAGCTCGCGCAGCAGCGGTGTTACATGGGAGCGACGAGTCCCTCCCAACACCGCCCGCGCGGCTTTTTTAAGCACTGAATGCTTAAAAAAGATACTATCATCAATTACAACATATTTTTGTTGATACATATAAAATTGCATGTTTATAGTATGAAAAAGCAGAATTGCCTAGTGAGCTAAATATTAAATTAAAGGACTTCCTAAGGGATTTCTCATATGAAAATTATTCAAGTAAATGGACATTTATCAAGCATTTCAAGGGAAAGTCTACAATGAATAGTTACACATATCATTTCTTTCTTTAGACAAGATGAGACATTCTTGAATAAAGTGGTTAAACAGCATTCTTAAAAAATTATACTTTTTCAACACTTAAATTAAAGTATACTCAACCTACTCATCCAGTCTCTATGATTGTGTGCTGGGCATCTTAACTACTTATAAACTCAGAGGCTCTTGGATAGTTATAAATTATGTTCATGACTCTACCTTGCAATTATCGATATAGTCATGGCTTCCTTTACACATAAAGCTGTTATTAAACAGTTACAATTTAATGGAAGAAACAGTAAAAGTTGTTAGTTCCACCAAATATAGAAAATTAAACCTGGGGTTGAAATAGGATGCTTGCTAGCTGAAAACCTTTTATTTTTCTAGGAACTAACCATATTCCTGCAATTTCAATTTCTATTGAATCCAAACAGAAATTTTGCATTATTTTTTTAATGTTAGATGATTAGGAGGCCACTTTAGAATAAACCCATATTCCTGGATCTTTTGCATAGTTGGGCAGTGCAAGTATGACTAGATTCAGGACATAGTTAAAACTTACGGTATTTCAAGGAGGGTTTCACCTATTCTATATTATTTACCATTCCTATGAAACTGCTGGGAAATATCTATTACTTTGGGGTGAGATGTTCCCACTATGTTGAAAACTCTTAACTACCATTCCAGGCCAAGTTGGAAATTCTATGAAAACGTGGAACTGGTCTGCAAGAGGCTGGAGGGATGGTTTAGATTAAATTATCTCAGAATTGCTGTTTGTTAGTAAGTATCTGAGCTATCTAGGAACTCAGTCCTGGATAATTTAAGTGGATCATGACATTTATTTACTTCTGAAAGAGTTGGTCCATGAATGTCTAAACTCATGGTTCTTGCCGGAACAACAGGTTATGCCATGCTTAGAGGGGCCTTAGCCCAAGTTTACTTGGGACAATAATTACAGATCCACTTTACATAAAGAAGTATTATGACATGTTTTGGAAGCTGCTACTTGTTAAAAAGGGCAGTTGGAAAAAATATTTAAAAATCCTTGAATCCTCAGCCTTTAAGCAGTTATAAAATATAGTGTCTTTGTTTTGAACTCTTTAAACTTTAAAATAAAAACCCAGATGCATTAAAATATAGTTTAAAACTGTTCAGAAATCTCAAACTTCCTTTCCACAAGAACAATTGCAGGAGCGCAAAAAGACCTGAAAATTTTTTTGGAAGCCAGTTTGAAATTATAGTAAAATAGACCTTAGATTTAGTGAACTAATTTTTATTTGATCAGAATGAAACTATTGTACTCCAAGTTGTCCGTTTCTGTTTTTTTTTTTCTGTGTGTGCCTTAAAAGTTGACATATACTCCACAGCCATCATAATTTTAACTTGATAGATGTCTCTGACATTGCCTGCTTTTTCTCCTACTTCTTGCTTAATGCTGTTACCAGAGAAAACTGGCAAGTAGTAGCTGAATAAGCCCCTCCTTCTTTTGCCTTTCCACTCAGTGCTACTGCCTCTGCCATAAGAACTTCCTCTCCAGGCCATTGGTTGCTGCTCTTGTTCTTCTTTGACCACATCTCACTTTCTGCCCACTGTTGTTGAACACCCAAGGAGAAACATTTAATGCTGCCACCATTACCAAGGCCATCCTGGGACTATCTTCTCCAGCTATCACCCTGCTCACTCCTTGTGCTTCTTGGTGCTCTACAAAGGAAATGTTATGTTGTACTAGTCTGAAAGCAACATTGCCTGGACCCATTAAATGTCTATGGAGATTCTAAGTAATCCAGATCATGGTAAAAAAAAATAATCTTTGAGACTAGGCCCAATAAGCATTTTCATGCGTGTTAAAAGGGACTTTCAGATTTAATCAAATGTCATTCCATTGATTATAACCTATTCAACTGAAAATATCTTAGAGCTAAGGAAATTATGTTCATCATCATAGTGGACATATGAGCAAGTTCCCTGAAACTGAACTTAACATAAAAATTGATACGTAGAGGCAAAGATAATCCTTCAAGCAATCCAAACATTTCAGGAATTTCAGAAATAAGAACAGTAGTTTAAAGTAGAACATTAAAGTAGAACTAAAAACACAATGGTTATCAGTATATAGTAATTGATGCTAAAATGATATATGGGGGGTTTATTTAATTTGGCAGTGATCATTTTCCCAATTACCTTGAGAATAGAATATTCTGGGAGTGTCTGCTCCTAATCTCCTCAGCAAAGTAAGAATGGGCCATATACCATGAATAAAGTAATGGCAAATACATCTGGCAAATACAGTTTTATTTGCATTATTGTATAATATCATGCTGGGCAGAAAAATATAGAGAGAGTTTGTTGTTTGAAATATATTTAAGGTACTTTTATTATCTTTATACTATACAGCTTCGCTGTTTCTCCCTTATCAAATATTTGCATTGTCAACAGGAACGCTGCTTCATAAATATATACCCTATCCTGGGTAATCTTGCACTGCAGTTATCTTATTTAAATCTATTCTGGTTAGACATTAAGCCAAATGAGGTTAGTTTTTCTTTACTAAATATGAAGAGAATTCAGTGATATATTTACTAAGCAGTGAATTTCCAGCAGTCTCCCACATTTGATGCATATATATAACACAATTTTAAGAATCTTTGTGTTTTTCTCATTTTAATTGTACAGATATAGTTATATGTTGCAATTATATGAAAAAGATTAATACCTACTACCTTCCTAGCATGCGGCTGTTTCAAATAAACCCCTTGTCACCCATCTTTCCAAAGACATCAAGGCATCTGATTGAAGTTGTAAAGTTTAGGTGAGCTTATTTGCTGCCACTTTGAAACAACCAACATCACCAAAAATGCTCAAGAATGTTAATCCATAAGTAAAAAAGGTAGACATTTTATTTATATTATTTTGCCATCCTATATTTCTTTCAGCCCAACTTTTTTTTTTATGTTCAGGTTTTGGGTCCCAAGCAAAATCTTCAGGAAGGCAATGACAATGATGATGAGGCTGCTGATATTACTAATAGGCGAAATGCTAAACTCTACATGGTAAGAATCCTCTTCTTTCTGCACATATTTTTATATAGAACAATGTTCTTTTAATTGTTTGATATGACTACTTTGGTAAACTTACATTCATACCCTTCTTGGCAGTCTAAATCAGTTATTCAAATGCTTTCATTCATTTAAATCTGTGTCAGATTTATCACATTAAAAATATGCGATGTATATCCAGAGTCACCAGGTATGTGTGTGTGGCAAGTACAAAAATTGATGAAACATACTTCAAGGTAATCTTTGCTTAACAACTGGTTGCTTAATCACAGTTCAGAGTTATGTCAGACCCTCCAAAAGATAGTTATGACTACCTTTTGAAATTATTATTTATGAAATTACAACTGCTGCACACACACTCCACAATCATGTGATTGCATTTCAGGTTCTTGGGTTGCATACATGACTGGTTGCTGTGTCCTATAGTCAGATGATCCTGATTTGTGATTTTTTTGACTTGCTTTATGACTGTAATAAAAATAGTTGTTAAATTGAGTCAGGTCACATGGTGATCTGCCAAATGACTGCAATGACTTATAATGGACTCAGTTGTGGTCATTAAATGAGGATTACCTGTAATATCATCACACAGATATTGTACTTTAATTTGCATCAGTGTCAGGATTCAAGTATCCAATGCTGGTATTTGGATTGTGACACTGTTTGTAAAAGACACTCCATGTGCCTGCTGCCCCCAACCTGACACTTTGAACCTATGTCTAAAAGCTTCCCCTATAAGGGTAGCACATCTGGTTTCCATATAATCTAGTGCCCTCATAAAGCAAAAAAGAATTGTGGGCAGGGTGTATTTACATTGAAGTAAATGCAAGTTTGGCTCCTCTTGAGATCATCCAACTAAAACCTTGGAAATGCAGAGAAAAGTGAACGGGCTGTTATGCATGTTGATTCTCTACCAGTTTGAAGACTTCCACACTATCAATTGAATAGCAGGAAAGGACTGGTAACATTTTATAGTTCTCCATTCAAGGAAAAATTTCATTTGCTAATATTTGCCTGCAGTTATACGCCTAAGTAATTACAAATGTATTCATAAGCAATTTATAAATAGCACTGGTGGGAGAGAGAGGGAATTGACAGTCCACTGCTTAATATAGTTTCCCTTCTCTTAGGAAGAGGTGATCAAGAAAAAGATGTCAGCCATTCTTGATCACATAGTTATACTCAGTGACCAACAATAGGAGCCTACTTCACATACAGCTATGAGCTACTAATCCTGTTTTTCTGGTCTGTGACTTAAACAATTGCTCATACAGTTTCAGAATGACAATCTCTCTAAAGAACTTCAGTGACTTGATTTTAATGCTATAAAATAGTCATTTTGATTTTTGAATTCTAATGTATTATAAGGAAAAAAGAAATTATGCAAATTATAAAGTATAATAATTCAACTCCCTCTTCTGGAAACAAGAAGAGATAAAGCATGAGAGCATAGTTGTTTCTTTGGGAAATGAATTGGAATGAAACACTGATTTGTCCCCTTTTTTATGTCTGGAGTAGATTACATAAAAGAAAGCTGGTACATATTTATTGAAAGATGTTTGGTACTACAAAAGTACCACCTTAAGTAACTGGAAAAGTATTTACATACTTTTAATATATGATCCTGTATAGTTGGTTTCCCTTTCCAAAACGTGTGATATATTTACTTCTAAATAGACTGTATTCTGCCAAAGGATTTTTACAGAATAACAGAAAAGCTTCCACTTTTCAGTCCCTGCTGATGTTAATGCTTCCTGTTTAGCATGACTAGGAAATTAAAGTGTATGTAGGAAAGGCTTTAATTTTTGGCTTCTTGCATTTTCATTTTTTATAGCGCTAATTTGCTGAAACAAATGAGATGAAGGTAGCAATTGTTTTCCTTCCCTTCTGCTATGGAAAAAGAAATTGGGATTATTAGGAGATAGTGTGATAAATGTTATTAGTAAACCTTCAGGCTCTTTTCTTCCCAACCTGTTTGCAGAGTTCCCTCTGTAATAGTTCATTTTAACATTATTTAAGATTACTTACTTTAAATAATTAAAATTTAATTTGTATAGTTTTAATCTGTTATTACAATACCCTGAAGCAAAGCCAATGAAACTAATAAAACAAGAGAAACCAGATTCTAGCTTTTTGTTGTCTTTCATTGCATCAGGAGCACAAATTTGAAAGTTCAAAGTGGAATGCAGTGGCATCCCCTGTACATCCCTTACTTAGATACGTACATGAACTTTAGAAGTAGTAACCATGTGAAATTACTTGAACTGTGTATTGATCTTAATGTGAATGTCCTGCATATTCAGGTGTCTGATGCCAGTGGCTCTATGAAGATTACAGTTGTTGCAGAAGAAAATCCATTCTCAAGAGCAATGCTTTTGTCTGAAGAATGTTTTATATTGGATTATGGTGCAGCTAGACAAATATTTGTATGGAAAGGTAAATGGAAGTCTCTTTGCTTTCTTTTTAAGTGCCAACAGAAGCTGGAAATGAAGATATTGACCCCAGAAGGGAAAATCTGACATGAGACTATTTTCCTAGCCAGACTCTCTATGTTTATACTCTTAGAAGAAGTATGTCAGATGGTTTTTAAAACAAAATGAGGTGGAAAGGCCATTGAATATCAGGATCCAACAGATAACTCTGGCCTCCTGCTTTATTACTGTAACTGCAGAGTAAAAATTATTTTTTTAAAAAATGACCAAAAGGAAAGGGAGAAATGCAAACATCTTTCCTAAGATTTTTACCTGTCAGAAAGAATTTGCTGAGCAATTTTGCTTTTGGGAGTTCCACTGTCAAAGTCCTCCAAGGAAACCTTTGTTTTAGCATGTGGACATACATTGATACAAAGTCTGAAGTCTTTGTATCTGAAGAGATGAAAGGTCTTTCTTTGTTTTCCTGGTAGATCATTCTCTATAATTGGCTCTTTGATAAAAGTAAAACTGTTCAGGACATGTAAAGGAAAATGTCAAATCTGTACTCAGCATAGATTCTCTTATGTGCTTGTGTGTGTTGTTTTGTTGTTTTTTTCTTTGCTTCCTGGAATGTCTTGATATTGTAAAACATGCAACATGCTGGAATACTGTTAAACATGCTGGTGGTAGGATACTATGAGTTAAAATCTATGCATTTTAAGGTTGCCAAGTATGAAAAAGCTGCTATAAAAATCTACTATGATAGGTTTCTTTCCTGTAGTCAATAAAGAATACTGTAAACCTGACTAGATTAAATTAAATTTTTGATTATAAATCATATCTAGCACATCAAAAGCTTTGTTGACTAAATCAGTGAAGACTATCAATTGCTACTATTTTTGCTGGAATCTTTTATATCATTTGAAATTATGCTGGCCCCCCAAAAAATCACATTGAGTTTAGATTCAGCAATAAATCAAGAAATCTGTTAGTAATAGTTCTGAAGGAGTTTCTGAACTGTTCCTTTCATCTAACCACTTCATTGTTGTAATGTGAACTATCACTTTATATTAACAAGGTAAAAATGCTAATCCAGATGAGAGGAGAGCTGCCATGAAATCAGCTGAGGAATTTGTTCTGCAAATGAATTATCCTCCCAACACACAGGTATGCTTATTTAAGAAACACCTGCTGCTTAAGAAGATTTCTAAAGTTATATTACCTGCAGTTGTAAGGCTACCATAACCCAATTGCTATGAGCAATATTAACATGACCTATATATTAAAATGTTCCAAATATTCAGATGAAAAAAGTATTTACTATTGCATGAGCAGGCTTAAATTTTTAATTTTATTTATAATAAAAATTATGATTGTCAAAATTAAAAGCACCAACATAAAATCCTATAACAAAATAAAAAGCACCATAAAATCAGATCAAAAACTATACAAAATATATTAGATATATGTGAACTAAAAAGCAGCAAAGCTTGTAAAATAGAAAAGTCAGACAATATGGTATTGGCATTTCTAAACAAATAGGAAATTTCTCAAGCAGCTACTATTAACATTTGTTACAAGCACCTAGAACAGGACTTTTCAACCGGTGGTCCGCATACCACTGGTGGTACTTCGGCACCTGGCAGGTGGTATGCATATGATGGGTTGAAAAGCATTGTAAAAAAAATGTAAAAGTGGATGAGGTGAAGCGGCAGCAGCACCACACAGGCCTGTGGGAGAGCTGCGTGAGGTATCACTGGGACTCTGCTGAGAGCCCAGGATCGGTGCGTGCTGCTCCAGTTGATCGGTGGCGGCCTTGGGGGTGGCAGGGAGCCACACATAGTCTTAGGGTGGAGATTCAGCTGGAGCTGCGTGAGGTTTGCCTGGGTTCTGCTGAGAGCCCAGGATCAGCACATGCAACTACAGCTGATCGGCGGCGGGTCTTTTGCCTCCTACCCTTGGCCATGCCTCCTTCTCCTTGAGCCTCCCATCTCCGCCCATTTGCCTCCAGGGTTCCTCCTCAGAGCAGCATGCGATTGCCGATAGGTGATTTCAGGGGTTTTGGGGTGGGGTGCAGCTTCTCCAGTTGAAGGGGCATGGGGGATGTCGGGGTGCTAGTTGATTATCCCCCCCAAAGATTCCCTAACCTTAAAACAGCTCTTGGGTGGCAACAGTTACCCAGCACAAGGGGCTCAGGAGAAAGAGATGCCAGCAAGGCTAACTCTCAAGAATGAGGAGCTCAGAGGAAGCTACAAGCAGGGGAGGTGGGTGGGGCAAAGAAAGGAAATCAAGCCTGATTGATAGGGACCATAGTAACCCTGTCCCTACTTTGCAGAGGGCAGATCCCCATCATCCCCAGCCCAGCAGGGGTCTTCCTGTCGCACCGTTGCAGACAAAGGGGGGTTCTGGTGAGGAGGAGGAAGAGGGTTTAAGCAAGCTTAGCAACCGGAGTGGGGATCTCCCCAAAACAAACATGTTTCGTGGATAACCTCCCAGCACGAAAGAAGTAACCAAAACCTGATGCATCCACCCAGCAGACAGGGGTGGGAGGAATAAAAACCAAACAGCCCCCCCACTGCCAATCCTTAACAGAAATGCTCACGACAACGAAAACCTCGGACAGGAGGAAGAGTGCGGGCAGGCGAGCAGGCGGGTATCTTGATCAGCTATGGCTTGGGGGGGAAAGGGGGCAGCTTCACCCTCCCCAAACGCTGCCCTCTCATGAAAGCAGGATGAAAACTTCAAAAAATGACAAGGAAAAAAGATTAAAACAGAAGAGTGTCTCGCAGTGGTTTTCTTCCCCACTTCCTTCTAGCAGTTTAAATATGTAAAGACCACAAAAGAAAAAACTTGGTTTTCTTTTGTTTTAATTCAGAAGGGAGGAATGGGAGGATTCGGGGGGGGGGGGATTTGTTTGTTTCAAAGGAAGGGAAGGAGGGGCTTTGCTTAAACCCTCATCCTCCTCCTTCTCACTGGAGCCCCCTTTGTCTGCAACGGTGGGTCAGGAAGACCCCTGCCGGGCCGGGGATGATGGGGATCTTCCCTCTGCAGAGTAGGGACAGGGTTACTATGCTCCCTGTCACTCAGGTTTGATTTCCTTTCTTTCCCCCTCCTCCCTCCCTGCCTCCCCTGCTTGTAGCTGCCTCTGAATCCCTCATTCTTGGGAGTTAGCATTACTGGCATCTCTTTCTCCTGAGCCCCTTGTGCTGGGTAACTGTTGCCACCCAAGAGCCATTTTAAGGTTAGGGAATCTTTGGGGGATAGCCAACTAGCACCCAGACATGTCCCCATGCCCCCACTTCAATTGCAGAAGCTGCACACCCTCCCAAAGCCCCTGCAATCACCTATCGGCTTCTTTGAGTCAACCAGAAGGAGAGAAGGGGATAGAATAGTGCAAAGATTAATGTCAGAGAAACAGGCACAAGTTTCCCATTAAAAGTGTGGTAAATGGGTGTACAGATAGTCATCAATCTACAACCACATTTGAGCCCAAAATTTATGTTGCTAAGTGAGAAATTTGTTAAATGAGTTTTGTCCCATTTTATGACTTTTCTTGCCACATTTGTTAAGTGCATCACTGCAGTTATTAAATTAGTAACACAGTTCTTAAGTGAATCTGGTTTCCCCATTGAATTTGCTTGTCAGAAGGTTGCAAAAGGGAACCTCCTGACTCTGGGACATGTAAGCATCATAAATATGAGTTAGTTGCCAAGCATCTGAATGTAAATCACAAGACCTGGGGGATGCTGCAACAGTCATAAGTATGAAAAATGGTCATAAGTCACTTTTTTCAATGCCGTTGTAACTTTGAAGAGTCACTAAGCAAACTGTTGTAAGTTGAGAACTACCTATATTTTGTCACTTTTTTCCTTTTTTTGGGTCATCAAGTTTTTGACACTTTGCTAGGCGACTGGTGGTACTCGAATATTGCCATATCCTAAAAGTGATGCAATCTGTGAAAAGGTTGAAAAACCCTGCTCTAGAGGAGTGCCTCAAAAAGATCCACCTACTATTTGTTTTGCGTGAGCATAAATATTCATGCTGGTTATTCCATATACTTAAATGCAACAGACATTTCAAGCAGAAAGAAAGAAGTAATGATCACCTAGCTGGAAAATAACAATAGACTGAGGGAGTACAGGGTTTGGAAAAATCTGAGTAACTGCAAATGCATGGTAAAGCTTTCTTGATCTGTCAACCAGAAATAGAAAAGGAGAGTCAAGATTTGCAAGAAAATGAACTACTTAAGCAAGAAAATGCAGCAATTTGCAGACTCCAGCAACCAAAACTAAATGAAAGGCAAAAAGAATTGGCTGGAAAAGTCATCAAAAACTTATAAGAATTGATAGCAAGAATGAGACTACCTATCTTAAAGCAAACAAAGAGGAGACTCTTATTTGGGATATTTCAGAACATAAACCTGAAAACCATTTCAGCATTAATACTTGTGAAACAAATCAGCTGCTAATGTATTGTGCTGCTTGCATTGTTACCAAATGAAATGTGAAAGTAAGGAACAAAAACAAATGAAAAAAAAAACCCTAATTGGAAAGTTCACTTAGAATTGAAACTGAAAAAAGTACAGGAAGATCTGAGCAGTTTGCAGGATCTAAAACTATGAAAACAGAAAAAACAAACAGTTGAAACTGATTCTAAAAATTGCATTGATTTTTGGCAAGTGAAAGGCGATTCTGGTTTTTAAAGATCTGTTTTGCTCATCGGCAATCAAAATAAAATGAACAATTGACCTAAAAAAGCAGGGCAACATCAGAATCAAAACCACAGCTCATAATCAAGGACTAATACAGAGAATTATATCAGAATTATTATCAGAAAAAACCCACACCAAGTAATATAATTGTCATAAAAGCCAATTCAAACAACATTTAAAATTTAGAGCGAATCAAGATAAATTCTATAGGAATATTTACTCCAAGTACCATCAGAGTGGAATAATGTTTGTAAATCTAAGCAAAATTAAAATAAATATAAATAAATTTATTTAGATATAAATATTATTGATATAAATATTTAAAACAATGTTGCAATGTTTTTGGGACAACCATGGGATCATCCCATTTAAAACAACAAAAGGACAGAATAGAGTTACATTACTGAAAATGAATTAAAGAGAAAAGAGTAAACTTTTAAAGAGAAAAATGGTTAGAAATTGTAAAAAAATAAAAAATTGGAGTGTACCTAGGATTGATGAATTGCATGCAAGCTATAGAGGAAAAAATGATTTAATGATTACTGTTAGACAGTGGTCGTCCCCAATCTTTTGGCACCAGGGATTGATTTCATGGAAGATATTTTTTCCATGGACTGGTTGGGGAGAATGGTTCAGAAAAAACTATTTGCACAAATGGTATTTAGACATGACTATAAAAGGCAACAACTAAAAATAAAATTAGAAAAATTGAAAATTAAAGCACTCAATAAACATTTTTTGAAAAATACTAATGGAAAATTGGACAGTACTAGAACATGGTAATGGATTAGGAATAGTAGATTAAAAAAGAAAAAAAGGAATTTTTTTTTGTTGCCCAGGAACAGATCCTATACATAAACATCATTAAGCCCAAATAGGAAATACTAGTTTAGAAAATAGATGCTGAGGTAAGAATGAAACAAATAAAACTGAATATAGTGAAATCATACAGATTGATTACCATAAAAAACATGATTGAGTTTGCAAAATATTACCTCAGCATTTATGTAAAAACTATGGCTTCACTATCAGTAAGAATTACTTGTGATGTGAATTCACTATAATGTAGTTGAAAATGACAGAGAAAAATGTATATGTTGTTACAGATTGATTAACTGAAATATATTAAACCAATATCATTGTCATTGAAAATAACTATAATTTGTTTATCAGTGAAGCTGTTCCAAGAGACTAATGCTGAAAAGAAGGAATGAGAAACTATTACAAAATACTGGTGTTTGGAACTAGAAATTGCAAATATTTGGAAGCAATCTACAGTAGTACCAGTTGTATTTTGGTCAGTTCATAAGCCCCTTGATAGTGTTCAAATCATTAAGAAGAAAGCCAACCAATATTGGCTGCGACACATGATGAGTAGATTTGAAATAATTCTACAGTCTTGTTTTTATTCCAGAATATTATGGAATATGATCCAATATTATCTATTACTCCTTTTTATTTGTTTATAATATAAAAATACAAAATATACAAAAACAAATAGTAGGAAAGATAGGGGGAGGGAAAGGGGAAGGGAAGAGTGCAGAAAAGAAGGGAAAAAGAAAAAAGGCATTGACTTCCGACTCCCTTTAGTGCAGTAAAATAAGATAGTAACATCAAAACTCAACTTTTTATTTCACATAGTAATATAAACTAGCCATTTCTATATGAACAAATCTATCTAATCAGTAAAAACCAAAATCAAAGTTTCGTGTTTTTCCACCTCAAGCACAAAGTCTAGAAGCGGCTTCCAAGTAGAAACAAAAGTCCTTACATTTTTTTCTTTTATCAAAACAGTCAATTTAGCCATCTTCATCAGCTTTTGCAGCCATTCATCCAATGTGGGGATGAAACTTCCATTTTTATACATAAAGTAGTCTTGCTGCCATCAACATATATAACATCAAAGTTCCAAATTTTTTTCCAAGTCTTCTTCCATTAAACCCAAAAGAAAAGTTTCTGGTTTTATCTTTATATTCACTTTAAGAATGTTCTTTTTTATGAAGAAATTTTATTGGTTTTTTCATTTTTACATAAAAGTGCTTGAGAAACAACGTGGTAATTGGGCTATCAATTATCCAAGAACAAAATCATACATATATCACACAGATTAATTCCTTAAAAGTTCCCTCTCTATTTCCCACATATTATTTTACCAATTAAAATTATTACATTTATAAAAAAAGCTCAATCAATCCAATCGGTCATCAATCACATTTCAATTATAAGAATCCAAGTCCTGTTTTTAAGCTTTACTATTTTGAAAATTACCATATTCCAATTAAGCTTATATAGACATATTAACACTTCGGGCATCCCTCATTTCTCTTTTCCCTATCATGATGATTCTATCTAAGATAAATGTATTATCCCAAAAAGCAACACCCTTACATTTTTTTAGATATAGCCTATTGCTTAAACTAATGCATCATTTATTAATACTATTACTTCTCTTATCACAAATACCTCCTCTTCTCCCTCTATTACAAAATAGTTATCTTGGTTAAAATAAAGATATCAGTCCAAAAAACTACATTTCTGTCTATTTTAAATATACATTCTATCAATCAATTAAGTAAAATTTACCCCTCTAACTACTTATCATCTCTAATACCAAATATTGTTACAAAAAATATCCTTTTACAAAATCACCTATTTCATTTGTTATTAAAACAATCCAAGTGTCAACAACCTTTTTAACCCATTCAGTGGAATTTTAAGCCACATTTTTAAACCTAACTCTAGCTTTCTTTCTATGCCAAACCGATTTCCATGATAAAGGCTCTGCATCATCAAACCTCAACATTTGGGTAAAGTTAT
Source organism: Protobothrops mucrosquamatus (assembly GCF_001527695.2). Lineage (NCBI taxonomy): Eukaryota > Metazoa > Chordata > Lepidosauria > Squamata > Viperidae > Protobothrops > Protobothrops mucrosquamatus. The sequence continues at coordinate 1,125,047 of NW_015386433.1, forward strand.
TTCTCAATACATCAAAATAGTCAAAGTTCTCTTCTCTTTCTTCCAATATCATCTGAATAGTATAGTCAATTTTATTCCTTATTGTAGTTGCTAGTTGATTGTCCACATTATCACAATTTTCAATAACTTGTACCTGAATGTCAAGCTCTTGTTATTTTTGGGACATCAAATAGCTCAGTTAATGTTATTCTTTGATCATCAATGTTCTCCATAGGTCGTAAGTAGGATTGTGTAGAATTAATTTGCTCAGTAGTTTCTACTGTAAGTTCATAATTAAATTGTAAGTGCAGTTCCTCTGTCTCGTTCAGTTGTATATCTTGTTGAATAGGAACCTCTCTAGGGTTACTCTGTTCTTCCTCTGTTATTCTTTGGTCTATATTTTGAACCGATGGTTGAAAGTCAATTTGTGGTTCTCTAGTATCATCTTTGATTTTTCTCCAAGGTTTGATATAAGCTTTCATATAGTTTGTAGTTTCCAAAATCTTTTCCAATATAAGTTCATAGTCGAGCTGTGGATAAGCTTCCTCCATTTCAATGGTGAAATAATCTTTGATCAAGAATAGTCTTTGATCATTTAGTGGAGGCTATATTTCAAAAAGGTCAACAAATATCCACCTCCAAAATTCTAATAAGCAAATTCACCACAGCTGTTGCAAATCTTTTATCTTTTCCCTTTTGTTGTCATTTGAAGGTCAAATTCATCTTCAAATAGCAAAAGAAAATACAGTTGTAATGGCACTTTTCGCCAAAAGATGTCCTCAGTGGACTGTAAACTCTTTCTTCCAAATAGGTAAAAATTTATCTCTTTCGGGAAACAGAAAAAGCAAAAGCAGGTATCTCCAGTATAATAGATAAAGTAAAAAATATAGCGTTTATTTTTTTTTTCAGGGCTCCTAGGTATCCAAAGAGAAAAATCGAGTAGTCAATAAAACTTTAACTATTTTAGTTCTTTTAAAACTTTCTTTCCCAAGTAGACAGACACTGCTCTCTTAAGACAGGGAAGTGATCAAAAACTTTTTACAGGCAAATAGTCAGGACAGAGAGAGGGAGGAAAGGTCTCACCCGGATTCACCATGGTGGTTCTTTATGCTTAGATGATTTTCTGACTTCGGCTAGCGCAGCTAAGTGATCGGCCATTTTACTGGCTGATCTTCTTCTCCATCGGCCCTACGGAGTTAGCTCGGACTGCAGGGGGAGCCGCCACTCCACCGCAGCTGAGCAAAAGCCTCCTCGACGGTAGTCGCCCCTCCAGGGTGATTTAAGACCCACATAAGGGTCTACCAGCGGAGGGAAAACAGCCGACGAAGAGAGAGGTCTCTTTGTGCGACTGAACGTGCTGCGATCCAAAAGCGGAAGTCACTTTAAGAATGTTCTATATTAAAATATGAGTCCTACTCCAATATTTTTTTCCTTTATCACATGTCCACCACAAATGATAAAAAGTCTCTTCTTTACATTTGCATTTCCAACATTCATTTAAAGTACTTTAATACATTCTTGATAACTTATCTGGTGTTAAATATCAACAATACATCATTTTATAAAAAAATTCTTTCAAAATATAAATTTTAAACCTTTTGTCCACATATTTTACCAGTGTTCAAACTTTACTGTCAACCTATGAACACCCCTTGCATTAGAACCGCCATGTGCTTCTAGCTTGCCTACAGTTACATTGTTCAAGCTTTACATTATATTCAAAGTTCTTTTCCCACTGAATCATACAATGTTTTACATATTCACTTTCCAAATTCAAATTCAAAAATGTTTTATAAACCTTAATAATAATATGTTCATCACTACCACACAGTAGGATTTCCAATTCATTTTTGACAAAGTCAAACTATAACTCTTTTTGTCTAATTTAAATCTTTCTTTCAATTGTAAATATGTAAACCAATGGCAGATCTGTCCTTCTGATTCTAGCTCTCTTCCTTAGATTTGAGTATAGGATAGTAGTAATAAAGTTGTAAGGGACCTTGAAGGTCATCGAGTCCAACCCCCTGCTCAGGCAGGAAACCCTACACCATTTCGGACAAATAGCTGTCCAGTCTCTTCTTAAAAATTTCCAGTGTTGGAGCATTCACTGCTTCTGGAGGCAGGTTGTTCCACTGGCTAATTTTCTAACTGTCAGGAAGTTTCTCCTTAGTTCTAGGTTGCTTCTCCCCTTGGTTAGTTTTCACCCGTTGCTTCTTGTCCTGCCTTCAGGGACTTTGGAGAATAGCTTGACTCCCTCTTCTTTGTGGCAGCCCCTGAGATATTGGAACACTGCTATCATGTCCCCCCTCGTCCTTCTCTTCGTTAAACTAGATATACCCAATTCCTGCAACCGTTCCTTATATGTTTTAACCTCCAATCCCCTAATCATCTTTGTTGCTCTTCTCTGTACTCTTTCTAGAGTCTCAACATCTTTTTTACATCGTGGTGACCAAAACTGGATCCAGTATTCCAAGTGTGGCCTTACCAAGGCATTGTAAAGTGGTATTAATACTTCATGTGATCTTGATTCTATCCCTCTGTTAATGCCAAGATTAAATGATATTGTATAACCATAAGTCCACCAGTCCAGCTTCACCACCATTTTCTTTCTAAAAAAAGCTTCTTGAGGGGACACCCAAAGAGGCATTTTCATAGAAAATAATTTTTATATTTATTCCAGACTCTTAGAATGGCACGTCAAACAAAGTGGTTGTTAAAATCAACATTTACTTTAACCTTATAATAACATAAATAACTGTGCCATCCAAATCTTAATCAAGTAGCCTCTTATTCTGGAGGTTTACCCACTCTTTTAGCTAAACCAAACAACAAGCATCAAAATACAATTTCAAACCTGGTAAAGTCAAACCCCTCTTTCCTTAGCATCTTGCAATAGTTTATATTTAATTCTTGGTTTTCCCCCCTTGCTATATAAATTTAGAAATATCCCTCTGCCATTGTTTAAATGGAGTATCAATTGCAAGTATTGGTAATGTGTGAAACAAAAAAAAGCATCTTTGGTAAGACAGAAATTCTATCCGGTAGTGATAAATGCAGTTTATTCCATCTTAATAAATCCTTTTTAATATCATTCCAAAGAGGCACATAGTTATTTTGAAACAGTTTTGTGTTTGTATTTGTCAATATGACCTCCAGATATTTTACCTTTTTCTCAACCCTAAAACCAGACTTTTTAGTCAATATATCACAGTCCTGTGGGACCATATTCTTAGTAAGCATTATTGTTTTCTGTTGGTTTATTTTAAAACCTGCTAAAATCCCAAAGGAATATGATCCGATATGATCCAATCTCTAAATATGCCCTATGATCTAGGGCATATTTAGAGATTGGATCAAGTACTGTCTGATACTATTTTCATATAGTGTAGGAAAATAATAGTACTGGTAATTACACATTTCAGTTTTTTTATATAATTCTATGATTTGACATACAGATTCAGATTCTTCCAGAAGGAGGTGAGACACCCATCTTCAAACAGTTCTTTAAAGACTGGAAAGACAAAGATCAAAGCAATGGATTTGGAAAAGTGCATGTCATGGAGAGAGTGGCAAGAATTGAACCAATTGAATTTGATGCTAGCAAGTTACATGAATCTCCCCAGATGGCAGCCCAGCACAACATGATAGATGATGGCTCTGGGAAAGTGGAGGTATTTATGCATATTGACCTTATATTGCTGTCAAATTCTAATACTTACTGTTTCAGTTGTTTTGCTTTATGATGGTATTTTTATAATATTTTTATCCCAGACACTCTCACAATTCACATTTTAATGGAAGTATTTTGGCTCGTAAATATAAAACTTTACTGCGAGATACATGGACACATTTTAGCACAATGCTTTAACTATTTAACAGGTGGGGCAAACTTTACATTGGGTCCTTGAATCACGGGAAGGGCAATGGATTGTTCTTTCACTTCTGCCTCCCCACCCAGACTTCAGAAAAGCTTTCTTGATACCGTATTAAGGGGAAATCCTCCCCCCAACTGTTAGAGAAAAACACCAGGGGAGGGGTAAAGAAGAGAGAGAAAAACATCTCTCCCCCGGCCATCCCTGCATGCATCATTCCCAGTGATGATCACTTCCCATGTCTATAATTAATTAAAGAAGGGAAGTGAGACATGCTTATATTCTGAGGATTAAAGTTAATAAGATTAAGAACTTGCAAGATATGCAGAAAGACAAATTTAATTGTACTATTCTTTCTACAGCAAAGAATATTCCTTGCATTAACTAGGTTCAATCTATTTTCTTTACCTACCACACTTCCAATCAATGAACCAGATATGACCTTCAGAAATGCATCAGAGACACAAATTATCTTGCACTCTTTTTCTAATAGCACTCATTCAATTTTATGCTTCTTAAAATTTCCATTGAATTCCCAAGATATCTAGAACCCAAATCCAATGAATTGGAAAAAGGATTTCCTCATTTGCAGAATCCCTTGCAGGTTAAAAAAAAAAACAAAACTGGTAATTTCTCCCCTTCTAACATATTACACAGGAAGATAAGAATTATTATACTGTGTGATTTCTTAACAAAACATAACATGAATGATTTCCTCATTAGTGTTCCTATAGACTGGTCAAGCCACAAATAAAAGATCATTTAAGGGGTTGTAATGTAGGATACTATTTTTTTTAATTTTCCTCACAGATGTCTGAGGTACCAAATCTGAATTAAGTAAATGTGAACGAGTTATTATTTTGACATCTAAGTATCAAATTATAAGTATGTCTTAATGTATCTAAATAGAAAAAAAATCTTAAGCTTATACCTTAATATACTTATTTCTGCTGTGAAAGATTTCAGACAGATTATCACTCAGGAAATAATAGTGTATCAAAAATTCTGTTTGAGGATCTACAAAAGCTATGTGCAGTAGTTTCCTATTGATACCTTATTTTTCTTAGATTTGGCGAGTTGAAAGTAATGGCAGAATCCCTATAGAACCGGGTAGTTATGGGCAGTTTTATGGTGGTGACTGCTACATCGTATTGTATACCTACCCTAAGGGCAAGATTATCTACACATGGTATGTTTAGTTAATGTGCTATTACTGTGTTAATATGATTTGAATAGTCTGTCCAAAAACTTTGGGTTTCTGCAGGCATAGAGAGTCATACTAAGCATAGTTCTGTACTTCAGCTTGTCTTAGGACAAGGATGGACCTCCTATTATTTTGGGATGGCTGGAATGGATGACATCATCCTCTGTCAGCTCTCAGCCTGCTCAGAAAAGGACCTTCACCTGAGTTTTCTGAGCTGCATCAAAAGTGGTTGCTGATACCTCATTCCATTTTTTTAAACAAATGACTTCATTCTGATTGGTTGATATGATGCCCTATCTCTACTCTGCCTTTAACAGCCATTTTTGTATCGGGCTGCTGAATGCCTACCAGGAAATATTGACCTTTTTGTTTTGGGGGACTGCTGTCTATTCCTTTGGTTTTGTTTTAACTGAGTGAAATTGACAAGAGTTCACTCCAGTTCATATTCTGACAGAAAGAATGCAAAACTGTTTTTATGCCCACCAGTGCTGAAAAATCATGCTCACAAAAGAGAAAGCAACTGACCTTTGCTTTTCTGATATGGATGAAAGGGGAAAAGAACAGTGAAATGTAACAATTGTGGCTGAATTATTTATGGCCTGGATCAGGGGTAGGCAACCATGGCTCTTTTATGACTTGTGGACTTCAACTCCCAGAATTCCTGAGTCAGCATGGCTTATTCAGGAATTCTAGGTATTGAAGTCCACAAATCATAAAAGAGCCAAGGTTGTCTACCCCTGGCCTAGATAGAAGGACCTGGTTATCACTGAAATCTGGAAAAATATTTCTTAAATTGGATTAATTTCCACCTGGTTTATGCAAGAGAGGCAAGCAGCTGAAAACCACAGTAGAGAAAACTTGTTAGTTTTGTTCTCAGAATAACTCCACTTACAGTAAAGATTAACATTGTTTTAGATGGGCGATACACTGCCTCAGTACTTTGACTTTTGATCTCCTCACTCAAACTGTGAAGTGTAATACATTTGTAATGCAATGAGATCTAAAAAGAAATTATCATAGTATAGCAAGCTGCATACTTTTATGACATAATTCAGGATTTCCCAGTGTCTCTTCTATTACTACAGGGAACAGAATCCCTTTTGTTACTATAGACATATTACTGTCTGCCTTGATAATAATCCTCTAAATTGTTGATGATCTATAAGATTATTTATATGTTTTGTATTTCTGTGATTTCATTTTTTCCCCAAATGTATTCTAGCCCCACTACTTTATGCTTGTTGACTCAAAACAGAGTTATGCTTTATATAACCTTGGGGGAGGTTGGTTTGAAATGAGACAATCTTTAATTGTATTTCTTCTGTCCACAGGCAAGGAGCTCATGCAACTAAAGATGAGCTTACTCATTCAGCATTCTTAACTGTCCAACTTGATCGATCTCTTGATGGACACGCTGTCCAGGTTGGAACTCTATTGGGAAATATGAAAATCTTAATGGTGCAAACTTGGGGAAACATGAGAAAAATAACAAGTAAAGCAGCAGCATTTGGCATATAATTTAAACTATTTTTAAATTACATACCAAATATGTTCATATTTTTCTAATTAGTTTCAGTAAGATCATTAATTCATTTTTGGTCTACATAGGTATTTTTTTAGATATTTTTAATGCTGCTTGTTCCTTACAGAGAACAAAAGTATCCCCTTACTTTGTTACACTTAAAGAAACAATTAGGGGTCTGGAGGATAATATCTATGACGAACGGTTGCAGGAATTAGGTATGTCTGGTCTATGAAAAGAAGAACTAGGGGAGACATGATGGCAGTGTCCAATACTTGAGGGCCTACCAGAAAGATGAGGCAGTCAACCTATTTTCCCAAGCACCAGAAGGCACAGGAAGCAATAGATGGAAACCAATCAAGGAGAGATGCAATCTAGAAGCAAGGAGAAATTTTCTAACAGTGAGAACAATTAACTAGTGGAAATTGTGGTGCCCCATTGCTGGATGCTTTTAAGAAGACTGAACAGCCACTTATCTGAAATGGTATAGAGTCTCCTGCTCAAGTAAGGGGTTGGACTAGAAAACTTCCAACTCTATTATTTTATGTCCTAATTATATTTTGAAAAGGAACAGATCTTTTAAAATCCTTACTAGGTAATCTAGAATGCTATTAGGTTATCAGTCACCAGATGGCACTGTTGCCTATTTTTACAACAAATATAAAACTCCAAATGTTAAGTTCTAAATAGTATTGTGCTGTGTTTTCCTGGGAATCTCCAAAAGGCATTGTTAAATGTCTCCATGGTGAAATTCTGGATTACATACAACAAAATAACCAGTTAAAACAAGGCCAAATAATAACAATTAAGAAACCAGCAAAACATAACAATAATAATTATCAAGTAATTATACATGTGTTTACAGTCAGCTAGGACTATAACTATGATAGAACAAGAATGTTTTTGTCTTGCAAATGCAAGTGGGGATGATTCCATAGTAATACTAAACCAAGGATCTTCAAACTTGGCCCTTTTATGACTTGTGGACTTCAACTCCCAGAATTCCTCAGCCAGTGTGCCTGGCTAAGAAATTCTGGGAGTTGAAGTCCACAAGTCATAAAAGGGCCAAGTTTGAAGACCCCTGTACTTAAACCATATGAGGACCAACAAAAGAGAAGGCAAACCTCACACTAGAAGTGTGAATAAAATTGTAGAGATCTCAAATGTCAAAACAGTATTTAAAAGGTTGTTTGAGAGAGATTAGTGTTGTTGTGCAAGATGAAATGCCATTTGTAGCATATAGAGAAACATCAAACCTCGTCTGTGCTCACTCTTCTCTCTCCAATTCATATTTCAGTTATTTGGCTGTCCCCCTCCCACACCAAATCCAAGGCAAGCTCCCTGAGGAGATATACTATGCTTAAACAGCTTCACTTATGGAAGCCTGGTAGAAACCAGGAATTAGTATATATATATCAAATTCCTAGTAAGCCATAATACCGTATGGTATTGTGTATGTTGCTTGAAAGTTTGCAACACTCACAGGAAACTGCCACCCAATGTAGATTGTTGAGAGAAGCCTTGATACTCTTCAGTGACTGTGAAACATATCACTCCTTCCTCAACCTGTGAGGTAGTTTTTTTCTCTTGTGTTGTTTCTACCTATCATTCTTTTCCTCCACTCATAGCTGACTTACTTTAAGGTACAATTAGCCAGCTTCAAATTGTCTTTTTGAAACTGCATTATAACCCAACCAAGTTACTTAAAAGAATTCAAGCAGATATATAAAAATACAGTACACAAATAGCCTGAAAAAAGAGTAATATCTTGGAAAGCACCCATATATTCTAGGAACAGAGTCCTGTAGTTGAGAGAAACTGCTTCCTGCCTGCCTTTCTGTTTCTCCTATGTCAAATGCTAGATTGTACACTTCTTGGCCATAAAGACAATTCTGAAGGAAAAAAAGAGCAATGCAAGTATTTTTAAGTATATACAGAGAACATAGAATAATAGGGTTGGAAGGGACCTTGGAAGTCTTCTAGTCCAACCCCCTGCCCGTGGCAGGAGATCCTAACCATTCTGGACTTTCTTTCGGCTTGATGGGATAGATACACATGACCATAGAAAGAATAACAGAACAGAGTAATAGAGTTTCCCTGCCAGATAAAGGTAATCTTTTAGGAAATAAATAAATATTTTAGTATAATCTAGAAACCAGTTTTCCAAAGCTCTTTGTTATTGCGCTAATTTTTTGGCCAAATCAGTTTTCTACATTTTTAATAATATGGATTGAAAAGTGTACATTGCTCTTCATATATATTGCTAATGGTTCAAAAAATGTCTCAGGTCTTTAGCAAGGCAATTTGTTTAAATTATTTTTTGCAATGTTTGAAGAACAGACAATGCTGAGAGAATGTTAAAGACGTTTCTTGAAATAGATGTAGGGTTTTCCTATGTGTGGTAAACACCCCTGCTTTCTTCTGAATTTACATGCAAATCTTCCTGAATCACACACAGATACACTCACTCCATTTTACTTAAGGGAATATTTAAATTGTTGCAAGCCTGTCATACTGTTGCTATGGTGGGAGAGAGAAGAGAGTTAAAGTTCTATAACTGTAGTACATGCTGCTACAATCTTATTTTAAAGCTTACATTTTTAAATCTTATTTTAAGCTTAAATTATTCAAGAAATGATTCCTGCCAAAATGCAATGAAGAGCTATTTTTGAGGCTAGCACTGGGCAATAGATTTTCGCCCATATGACTTGCAAAAATGTCCCTCCACTTTTGTATTAAAATATTCTGCAGATTAGAGTGAGCCAAGGCAAGGAACCTCCACATTTGTTGAGTTTGTTCAAAGATAGGCCACTCATTGTTTACAAGGATGGGACCTCCAAGGCAACTGGCCAAGTACCCCCTGCTGCGACCCGCTTGTTCCAAATTCGCAGAAATCTTGGAGCCATCACCAGGATCGTAGAGGTAACAAATTCCCATTCAGAAATCTGTTCTTTGTGTAACCAGATAATTACTTGGCATCCAGACTGAGGGCCAGGCATTTTCGTACAGATCTGTCTCAGACTTGTACTTTTGGTATTTATGCTTCTTTGCTGATATAAACTACTCCAGTAAATCCAGTAAAATTGCAGTTTAAACTCATCTGCATTCAGTCAGCAAATATCCATATATTGAATACACATTTTGGGAAGTTTCAGCCAACAAAAATAATGCATAAAATTGTATTAGAAAATATCATTTTACAAAAGAAATAACATTGGGGAAAATATTTTTTAAAAATGCACAGACCTTTAAAAATAGCAAATGAGTACAAAACTGGAATAAAATAAACTTTGGGTAATCAAAACAAATGACTGAACAAAACAATTGAGATGAATGTAGCTGAGAAAATCAATTCTTTGCTTAAGATCTCCCCATGTTCCTTGTGCCTGTGAGACCACAACTCATATTTTAATTTACAGTGCCGTAAACACCAGCTTGTCTCCAAACTACAACCTGATAAACTAAGGACAAGTCTAATTAAACACAAATACCTTCTAATTAAAGTCTAATTAAACACAAATACCCCAAAAGATGCCATTGTTAGAATACTGATATATTTAAAGTGCATGAAATACTTCTGATTTGCTTGTTACATTGAATGTTATGTTTTCTTTTCTTATTTCTATGATTATTTTTTCTGTGTGGAATGGTAAACTTTTTTCCTGATTAATTATTCTTAAGATTATAACTGATAATTTGTGCTTCACTTACATAGTGTTTGATTTCAAAGACTTAGCTCCTTAGTTCAAGCATATAGTGCTTGAAAAAAAATGAATTTGGCATACAATATAAAATTCAGAAATGAGGGCAAACAGAAAAAAATGAATCTATATTTTCTTTATCTCAGGTTGATGTTGATGCAATTTCATTGAATTCCAATGATGTTTTTGTTTTGAAATTGCCAACTAAGTCTGGGTATACCTGGATTGGTAAAGGAGCTAGCAAGGAAGAAGAAAAAGGCGCAAAGTATGTAGCTGGTATCCTAAAATGTCAAACTTCAAGAATTGAAGAAGGTCATGAACCCCGTGAGTGTGCAAATAATAATAATAATAATAATAATAATAATAATAATAATAATAATAATAATAATAATAATAATAATAATAATAATAATAATAAAATAAATAAATCTCGGCATGACATGGCAACCAGGAAGATACTCTCTTAAGATTTAATTCCTGCAGGGTAATTCACCAAAGAATTTTTGTGTGGTTACTTTTTAGAGGAATTTTGGACTGTACTTGGTGGAAAAAAACAATACCAATCATCACCTCATTTGCAAACTGAGTCAGAAGATCATCCACCTCGTCTATATGGTTGTTCTAATAAAACTGGCAGGTTTATAGTAAGTTTAACACAATTTTTCTGGCTTACTATGGTTGTTTATTTCTTGGGCTTAACAAATCTATTTGTATATGTTCGAAATAAATAAAAATATTTTTGCAGGAGCATAAAATATAATGGAACATTTTATAAAGACTCAGATATTAGGTCTTGTCACAGCAGCTTCAGGCACTTGAGGAAGAGAGGGTACCCCAGGCAAAATGATGGTGGGAACAATCCTCTTCCTTTTCTATGTGCATTAATGTTACATCTCATGTTCAAAAAGGCAGGATTTCAATTGCAATGCTGTACTGTCATCTTGCCTATTTTGATTCTTTCCCACAGATGTTGCTGCCTTGCTCATGATAGAATAATATTGGTACGCTACTCATTAATTTTCAATTTTTGTTTTCTTCCTGTTGAAATTCAAACTTCATTCACTAAGTACTATATGGTACATTTATTTAAACTTGATCAAAGAGATATGCAATATTCTAAATATAAGCCAGATGTTTAGCTTTAGTATTCTTGATACAGTTATATAAAATGACTTTAGAAATATACTAAAACAATTGCACTCTTTAAGAATTCTGTCATCTAAAACTTGAGTCAAATGCAGATGATTTTAAAGTGTGCAAGTCCTTTAGAATATTTTTATGTGGCCAGAATGATCAGAACAAAATTTAAAACAAATGAGGCTTACTGTACACACACAATCTATCAAAATAAAAGGTTAATATTTCTGATTTTCTAATGAAATTTCAAGCCTAGATTTCAGTTCTATACTCTTTAAATTTCTAATTTTGAACTTTGTTTAAAGTAGAATGATAAGAATTGTAACATCTAATGAGAATATTCTCTTAATGATATAAATGGGGCAGGAGAACATCTTAGCAGTTTCTGCATATGGTAGGCTTATATTGTAACTAATCAAAAGTGAATACTATAATCATGAGTCAAATAACAGGTGCAACACAAATTCCCACACACGTCTGTTCTCATTTACAAAAACATAATGTTCTTTACTAAAAGTTTTTGTCATGAACATTTGTTAATTAATCGTTTTTTCTTTAAGTACAGTAAGCTGGTGCCCAATTAATTTTATTGGGTTGTTTATTCTGTATTAAAATCTTTTATGAAAGTAGATCTGGAGTATACATATGTTCACTGGAGCCTGTAATTATAATGCCATTGGAATATTTTTATTTAATGTATCGTCCTCTGTTTAGACTGGCCAAGAAGAGGTGTATCACATGTTTGGATTGTTCACATATGAATCTCTGAAATTATAGATGGTGGGGTATTGGCTAAGCCACTTTGGTATACTGCTTTTCATTCATATATCCTCTTGCAGGATACATGAACTATTGTTTGATTAGTATTATACTTAGCTTTTGACAACTTTCTCCCCTTACTTGACCTGAATTGCTGATGTCATTTGACTATGACCACAGCCTCCTTCTAGCTATGCTACTTTTTCAGCTTTTGCAGTCTTATCTATTTTTTCCTTTTTTTTCTAGTTATTATATACCTTCTGTCAATCTTAAAATAATATGTGATGTTAACTTATCTAATTAATAAGGAGATATTTTAGTTTAACATGGGTGTTTTTAATAAGATAAATATATGATTTAGTAAAATATTATTTCCTATAGATTGAAGAAGTCCCTGGAGAATTCACTCAGGAAGATTTGGCTGAGGATGATGTCATGTTGTTAGATGCTTGGGATCAGGTAAGATACTTATCTTACTAAAGGAATTCTGTATGACAGAAGCTACAGTATACAAGAGCTAAATATAGAATGTGTGCATGATAGAATGAATTGTGTCATTTAAGGTAAAGATAGGCAATAAAATTTTGAATTTCTGTATCCAGCAAATAGAAAAGGAGAGGAGGAAATGGGTAGTTCTAGAAACAATTCTTCACAGTGCTTGCTTTCTATTCTTAGATAGCTGCGTTTGTTCATTTTTAAAAAAAATCTAGAAAAAGAGTGAAAATAATATTCACCCATTTGATTCTAAGCTCATTCCTAACCACAACAAACTTAATATAAAAATGAACTATTTAAATGGATGAGATTAAGAGAATATTGCAATAAACTATTAAGTATATGAGGAAATGTCATGTGGTGAAAATGAGGTTGAGGAAGAAATGTAAGATGAGAGATTTCTTTTTAAGAAAACTTGCAGTAGATACTGAAATCAAATTGGGGACAGGAGATTTATTTGATATTACTCAATTCCATTATGTTTAGCCAATGGCAAATCCTTATTTAAAATGCTGGCACAGGAAAACTTTTTAAAAATTATTTATATTTTATATAAATTTTATAATTTAATCTTTAATGCTTTAATGCTAATTGCTTTTATATGGTTTTATATATTGTGGGTTTGTATGTTCATGTTTTAATATTTTTTTATTACAACTTTTAACCTTTTGGAAGCTACCCAGCAGAAACCTATTAGATCAGATATGTCAAACTCATGATGTCACGTGACGTCATGCAATGTATCAGAACTTTTTTCCCATTGCCGGCAATGGGGTGGGCGCGGTTTCCTCGTGATGCATCCGGCCTGCAGGCCGGCAATTTGACACCCCTGTATTAGATGATATTAATCAAGTAAATAAGGAAACTCTTAGAATGGAGAAGTATTTCCTGGAAAGTGAAGGACTTGAATGAATATGTCTGTATTATGAGTTGTGAAATAAATAGTTGGTTTTCAAATGTAAGAAGGAATAATATGTTTGCATAGCAAAATAAACAGACAATGCTTCATGCATGAAGCTAAATGTACAATTTGATACTAAAATAAAACATGAGAATGCATTTGCAGGTATAGTAATCCTTAACTTATGACTACTTGTTTAGTGATCATTCAGAATTATGACATCACTGAAAAAAATGAATATAACTGGCTGTCACTTTTATGACTATCACAGCTTCCTCATGGTCACATAATCAAAATTTGGATGCTTTACAACTTGCAAATATTTATGATGGTTGCAGCATCCCAGAGTAATGTGATCGCTATTTGAAAACTTTCCAGCTGACTTCTGACAAGTAAAGTCAATGGGAAAGTTGAATCCGTTTAATGACCGTGATTTACTTAATAACTATGATAATTCACTTAATGACTATGGCAAAAAAGTAATAAAATCAAGCATAACTTATTTGATGACTGCCTCATTTAGCAATGGCAATTCCGGTCCCAATTGGTAGTAAGTTTAGTACAACCTGTAGTCTTTTAGTAAATGAGAAAAAATGCTTAAAACGGGACACAAGTTTCCTGTCTTTAATCTGTAAAGTGATTTCCAAACTCCATTTCAAAAGCTAATATATCGGGGGGGTTTTCTCTTCCTTGTTATGCCAAGGTATTTGTCTGGATTGGCAAAGATGCTAACGAAACCGAACGTGCTGAATCAGTTAAATCTGGTAAGGAAAAAAAACCAAATAGTTGATTAATTTGCAGGATGCTCATATTTTAAGTTCAGTGTTTCCCTTCAGATGTGCACCTATAATTCCCTGTCAATGTAACAATTGAAAGCAAATAATTCAGAAGATTATTAAGCTCAAGAAAGGTTTTCAATAAGATAATTTTTTCAAGTACATTGCTAATTCAGCTATACTTATTCCTAGAAGACAGAAGACGGTAGAAGATGAGTAAGACAAACCAACTATTTTTGTAAATAGCAGTTGCTTCTTTTGAAGAGTACACATTTATTTGTACAGTCACCATCATTATCCTTTACCATAGTTCTCTGTTACATATTTTTTTCAGTTGTTCATTAGATAAATTTAATCAGTTTTGCAAATCAGTAATTCTATTTTTTAATGCCTATCTAATATGTGCTCCAAAGATATGGTAGCAAAGCACTATAGCTTTCTCTTCCTGTTTGCTGCCATCTAAAGGTTGTTTAAATTTGCATTCCAAATATGGTATCCCAGGTGTTTTCCAAATGGTAGCAGTGTTTTAAACACCTGTTTGGTAGATATGCTACAGCTGTATACAACTGTTACTATACTCTGAAAAACCTACAGTTAATCAGTTTTTTTCTGCGAGAGGCTGAGATGATGATGCCCTTCAAAATATATGGTATAATAATAATAATAATAATAATAATAATAATAATAATAATAATAATAATAATAATAATAATAATAATAATAATATAAAAAAAGTTGGAAGGGACCTTGGAGGTCATCAAGTCCAACCCCCTGCTCAGGCAGGTAACCCTATACCGTTTCGGACAAATGGCTGTCCAGTTTCTTCTTAAAAACTTCCAGTGTTGGAGCATTTACCGCTTCTGGAGGCAGGTTGTTCCACTGGCTAATTGTTCTAACTGTCGGGAAGTTTCTCCTTAGTTCTAGGTTGCCTATCTCTTTGATTAGTTTCCACCCGTTGCTTCTTGTCCTGCCTTCAGGCGCTTTGGAAAATAGAATAGCAGTTTAAATAGCAGTTTA
Source organism: Protobothrops mucrosquamatus (assembly GCF_001527695.2). NCBI lineage: Eukaryota > Metazoa > Chordata > Lepidosauria > Squamata > Viperidae > Protobothrops > Protobothrops mucrosquamatus. The sequence goes on from NW_015386433.1 coordinate 1,140,410, forward strand.
ATAGATAAATAATAGATTTATTATTAATAGATATTAATAGATAATAAATAGCAGTTTAATAGAAACTGCTTTTTAATAATAAGAAAACAGGTATTGAAAGATAAGGTTTGTGTAAGGATGCTTTGCTTGTGTTTTGCTTGTGTTTGTGATGTCTTTTAACTGCAAGTTCTCTTTACATCACTGGTTAATTGGTTCATTGTTTGATCTTACATTTTGTAGTTATAATAAATTATTTTAGGGTTTTTTTGGCTGTTACTCTGAATATCTTGACATTTGTTAGAATCAATTTCTCTTGACTGTTGAGACCTTTAAACTATGTTTATGCAACATGCTGGTTTACAATTTACTGAACCATAGAGGAAGTTCTCACGTAACAATTATTCCTTCAGTGATTGAGGTTACAGTGGTGCTGAATAAATGGTTGTTGCAGCCACTGCAGCACTCCTATGGTTATGTGACCCAAATTCATGCATTTGGCACAGTCCAGCTGCACTTACAACTGCAGGGGTTCTTCAACTCCTCTCCCTCTGTCCCTCCCCCCATACTTCTCTGCCCTCTGGGGTGTCCTGCACTTTTCCACCCTTGCTGGCCCTGCACTTTTACTGTCTTGCTACTAATGAGGTATTCCCAGGCTGACTCTTTGCAAGGCACCTGCTAATGATATGAGGCCTTTTCCCCCAAGCTTGTTCAAATTGTGTGTGGCCTTTTCACCAGGCTTTGAATCCTTCCAAAATCTTACAAGAAGGCTACACATAATTTGGAGAAAGTGAGATCTGGGTATGCCATATACATCCAGCAGCTGCTTTTTGAAAGGCCAGACTAGGCATGTATCGTCAGAAGCAGGAGCAAGATGACGGCAAAGGTCAGATGACGGCAGCAGAACGTAAGGTTCCTTGCATGCCATCCTGTCCCCAGCAGCAGCTGCATTTGTGCTGGACTGCAGCAGTCCCTTACCTGCCTGCCAACTTGCTTGTGAGCTGCCTGGGACTTGCAACTTCCTGACAGTTTCCCTATTGACTTTGCTGCAATGGGGGTGTTGAGATTGCTGTTGCTAAACAACATGATTACATGATGTCACACTTATGACTGCATCATTTAGCAACTGAAATTCTGGTCCAATTACCATCATTAACAGAGGATTACCTGTACTGGGTTAACTCAGTGTTCTAGATTTGAATAACACACTGACCCATAAATTAACTATATTGGTTGAGATCACATATTACCACAAATAAGCCAATCACACTTTAGCTTAGCATGATGTTAATCCCCACTTTAAGATATTTTCAGCCTCTCATCGCTACTTGTTTCAAGCTGCTATTCTCTAAGCTGTCATTAGCAAGGCAGTGATCTTCTTTTTATCTTTGTGTGCATGTCTGTGTATGTATGCCTTCAAGTTAGTCTTGACTCTAGTAACATTCATTAAGTGGGATGTACTTCCTTGGCAACATTGTTAGAAGTGGTTTGCCATTGATTTCTTTCCATGATTGAGAGTATTTGGCTGAAGATCATCCATCTGTTTTTATGCCTAAGGCAGAACTAGAACTCATGGTCTCCTGGTTTGTAGCCTAGTATCTCTAACTATACCATATTAGCTTTCTTACATCAATTCACTGCAATACAAAATGGTATATTTCAAAATGTTAACAATTTATATAAAACTGGCAAACATTACACCATTACACTCCTATTCTTTTTTACCTGCTAATAAGAGACAAAAGAGTCCACTGTGTATTTGCAAATGCCATGCATATTTGTCTTCTGATTTGTGGAACACTTTTAATATGACAATTGTCTCACAATCCCTTAGAACTTTAATATATACAACTGAAAGTATAACAGTTAAAATGAACAATAGGAGCAAGTCTCTCTCTCTCTCTCTCTCTCTCTCTCTCTCTCTCTCTCTCTCTCCCTATCTATCTATCTATCTATCTATTTATCTATCTATCGATAGGGAGAGAGAGGGAGAGAGAGAGTGTGTGTGTACAGTAACTTATCCATCAGCCCAGTCATAGATAGCCCATTCTTTGTTAAGAGGGGTTAATGCAATATAAGAGAAAGAGTAGGCTGCGTAAAACTGTTGTGCATTTTGCTTAGTTTTAGTTGAATGTATTATTTGCATAGACAATATAAAAAATAATGTTATATTTTGAACTGCTGTGTCAGAATGTTCAGTTACTGATAATAAAATTAGATAATTTTAAATTATAAAAAGGATCGGCTTATCATAGATAATTCTCTTAAAATGTAATATACATAATAACAGCAGTTTGACTTAGATATATTAAAAAAAATCATTTCATTCAACACCACCCAGCTTGTGCTCTAAAATCAGCTGGGAGGTCCTCTTTCTGGTTCCACTGGTATATTTGGCTCTGTTTGTAGGAACATCTCAGTGATAGTGTCCAGTTATGGGACTCTTTCTTCAGATGTCTGGCTGATCCCCAGAATGCTCTCTTTATTGTAAACAATTCAAGATTTATGTGTATGGGAAAACAATTACTCCTTCAGCATTCTGTTTTAGTTTTGCTGATTATTTATCTAATGAACTTTAAAAAAAAACAAAAAAAACCCAACAACCCTTATTTTCAAACATTAATGATTTTGTTAGAATAGCTTTATGCTAGATTTCTCATACTTCTTTTGGGCTCTAGGAGTTTCTTAAGGGGAAGAATGATGTAGAAATTAAATAAAGTGATTTAGAAATTAGCTAAAAATAGAAGACTATTTTGCTCTGATATGTTATTACAGTATTACTTTGCATATTCATGTATTTCAGCCAAAAACTACATTGAGACTGATCCTTCTGGAAGAGATAAAAGGACTCCAATTGTTATTGTAAAACAAGGTTTTGAACCGCCAACATTCACAGGTTGGTTTTTGGGCTGGGATTACAACAAATGGAAGAATGAATAGCTACAAAACTGAACCATGGAAAGCATATCATAGTTGCATATTATTTATCAGTTTTGAGTCTATGATTGCAAAGGAGATTAAAAACAACTATTATTGAGATCTGTGCCTTAATTTTGGGTGTATATTTAGGAAATAAAACATGTCACATTCTACAAATATAAATACCTGCTCCCAGCATAATTAGAAAATGTTCTTTCGTAAATGCATTGTTCAGGAAGAAAGAAATCCAAAGTCTCTGGGCAACATTTAGGGCTATCATTGTCAATTTCACTGACTGAACACCATAGCTCCACTATGAAAAGACACTATGGAATTTCCACAGCATAGCCTTCTTTTCTGCCTATAGCTTGGCTTATCATGTGCTCGTCTATTATTAACCCCAGTATGATTGAGCACTAGCTCGATAATTTATAGCTTTCTAATTAAGTATTTAAGAAAGACTGGTCTAGTTGCCCAAACTTTTCTCCTGACTCATCATGTTGGCGTAGTCATTTTAGTTTTGCTTATACTTCAGTCATATAACATCTATTTTTCATCTATTTTTATGCCAAGTCCTGGACAATAATCACAACTTAACTCTTTTAAACCTGACATTTAAAGACCAGAGAACTGTACAGCCCAGGGAAACTCCCAATTTTTGAAAGAGGCAAATGGGCAATACCTGAGCTTGTTTGTCAATGCTTAGGAAAGGAAGTGAAAATAGTTGGTTTTAATATTTCAAGTTATTTAAATACTCCTCTAACCCATGCATCTTATAAAGCTCTGTAGGAAGAAAACTATGTTATTCAGAATGAAGAGTTGCCAAAAACAATGTTATTAGTTCCTTTGACATCCGATCAAAACATTTTAGAAAAACCTGTTGATCCACCATGATTCTGTTCTCATCCTTCACACAAACACAAAATTACAATGTAGTGACCATTAGATGGCAGGAAAGAAATACAGAAAAACTCATTATTTGCTATTTGCTGTTCATTGAGATTTTTGCAATGTACTGATCTGGTAATCCTATATTTATTGAGTGTAAGAATGTATCTCAATAGTATTAATTTTTTGTTTCCAGTTTAAAATGCTCTGAAGTGGTTTATATTCCAGAAATTGTAGCACTTATGAGAAACAAACTATTATGCATTATTAATTGGATTGGTATGTCTAGACTCTAGATCTATTTACTATATGTTCAGTTTCTGATTAAGAAAATATATGGAAGCCTGTTTCGACCTATAATCTCTCTTTCTTGACATGACCAACTACAAAAGTGTTAAGTTTGATGATAACACGAAGGATAAAGATGAATATATGTTATCAAAATGTGAAAATAATTGTTCAGTTTCTCATTGGTGAGGGGCAGCTTATGGTAAATTAAACATGAGATAATGCTTTTAAATATGAATTTTATTCTTCCAATTAATAAAGCCTCTTAATCAGAACTATCCTGCTAAACTGTTGTCTTTTATATAATTATTTTTTATTTACTTATATATTCACATAGTTTATCTTGCTCATCTTCTAAAGAATTTGTCTGCAATATAGTTATTTCAGAAGAAATAATCATTTATTTTTATCTGTTTTCTCCAAATTATCTCAGAATATAGGGTATAAATTTCTACTCATTCCATTATCATTATAAGTCTGAGAAACAGATTAACAAAAACACAAGCCATCTGTTAAGCTTCACGCTTTAGTCTAACACTGTATTTCACACTAACTCAACCACCCACCCTCTGGAACGAACTACCCCCCGAGATCCGGACGATTCCGGATCTCCTTACCTTCCGCCGTGCCCTCAAGACATGGCTTTTCCAGCAAGCGGGCCTGACCTAGGGAGGATTTTATTTAGGGTGATTTTAAAAATAATTTTAAATAGAGACACAGCTTCTAATATTCGGTTTTTTAATCTGGTTTTACAGGGG
>NW_015386433.1:1145338-1150652 GCF_001527695.2 Protobothrops mucrosquamatus
GAAAGAAAGAAACCAGGAAAGTGAGTAGGTAATTCTTATAAAAGATCTATATATCATATATAAATTCAATCAAATTCAAATATAGAAAAATGAGATTGGATTACCTATTTCCTTGCATAATATAGTCAGCAGAAGTATAGCAAAGTACAGACCAATCAGCCTGACCTCAATACCTGGGAAGATTCTGGAAAAGATAATCAAACAACAAATCAGCGAACACTTACAGGCAAACAAAGTCATTACTAAAAGCCAACCCGGGTTTGTCAAAAACAGATCATGCCAGACAAATCTTATTGCATTCTTTGACCAAGTGACAAAATTAGTGGACCAGAAGAATGCTGTGGATATAATTTACTTGGACTTCAGTAAGGCATTTGACAAAGTAGATCACAACCTACTACTTGATAAGATAGAAAAATGCGGGTTAGACAGCATCACCACCAGATGGATCCGTAGCTGCCTGACCGGCCGTACTCAGCATGTGGTCCTCAATGGAACACGCATCTACATGGAGGGAAGTGTGTAGTGGGGTGCCCCAGGGCTCTGTTCTGGGCCCAGTGCTCTTCAACATCTTCATCAACGATTTGGACGAGGGGATAGATGGGGAACTCATCAAATTTGCAGACGACACCAAGCTGGCAGGAATAGCCAACACTCCAGAAGACAGGCTTAAGTTACAGGAGGATCTGGACAGACTTGAACACTGGGCGCTATCTAACAAAATGAAATTCAATGGTGAAAAAAGTAAGGTTCTACATTTAGGCAAGAAAAACCAAATGTACAGGTATAGTATAGGGCAGTGATGGCGAACCTTTTAGAGACCGAGTGCCCAAACTGCAACTCAAAACCCACATGCATTGTCGAGTGCCGGGTGGGTGTGGCCCATTGGCTGGGTGTGGCTGCGGTGGTAACGGCAGACTGGGTGGGACTAAAAAGTTCAATCAATCCCAACTTTGCAAGATCATTTTTTTCCCCGCGAGAAGTTGAAATTGATTGATTGAATCTTTTTTTTTTTTGCACATGGCGGCGGAGGCCTAAAGTGAAAAGGTTTTATAAAACCCAGCTGAAGGCCTAGGACTGGGGCAACGGCATGTGTGCCCACAGAGAGGGCTCCGAGTGCCGCCTCTGGCACGCGTGCCATAGGTTCGCCACCACTGGTATAGGGGGTATCTTGCTCAATAGTAGTAACTGTGAGAGGGATCTCGGAGTCCTAGTGGACAATCATTTAAAAATGAGCCACCAGTGTGCTGCAGCTGCCAAAAAAGCCAACACAGTGCTAGGCTGCATTAACAGGGATAGAAACAAGATCACGTGAAGTATTAATACCACTTTACAATGCCTTGGTAATACTGCATCCAGTTTTGGTCACCATGATGTAAAAAAGATGTTGAGACTCTAGAAAGGGTACAGAGAAGAGCAACAAAGATGATTAGGGGACTGGAGGCTGAAACATATAAGGAATGGTTGCTGGAATTGGGTATGTCTAGTTTAATGAAAAGAAGGACGAGGGGGGACATGATAGCAGTGTTCCAATATCTCAGGGACTGCCACAAAGAAGAGGAAGTCAAGCTATTTTCCAAAGCGCCTGAAGGCAGGACAAGAAGCAATGGATGGAAACTAACCAAAGAGAGAAGCAACCTAGAACTAAGGAGAAACCTCCTGACAGTTAGAACAATTAGCCAGTGGAACAACCTGCCTCCAGAAGCGGTGAATGCTCCAACACTGGAAGTTTTTAAGAAACTGGACAGCCATTTGTCCGAAATGGTATAGGGTTACCTGCCTGAGCAGGGGGTTGGACTTGATGACCTCCAAGGTCTCTTCCAACTTTATTATTATTATTATTATTATTATTATCATTATTATTATTATTATTATTATTATTATTATTATTATTATTATTATTATTATTATTATTATTACTTTTTTCTATTTTAGTTGTAAATTCTGACATTAATGAGGTATCTAAAATTACTAGCAGTCTTTCTATAGTTATCTGCATAGTTTGTGTCTGTTTACTCATGTTTATATTTCTGTATCAAAGGAAAGCAATATACTTTTTTAAAAAATCACTATTAAATATTCTTTTATTGTGGCATATTCCATTAAAGAATTATATTTGCAGGTTAATTACTGGAAAATGTATAATTTTCAGAGTAGTTCAATTCAGTGTCAGAAGTCTATATAATAACAAACTCTGAAGAACAGTTTTAACACACGTATATTTATAATGAAGACATTATACTTAAATTGATAAAGGCAATTGACATATACTTTGTGCAGTATTTGGGGACATAGATTTAACTGTAATACGTATTTTCCATTCCAATGAATATTAAATAACTAAAAAGTTTTCCAAAATTCTAGAAACCTGTGTTTTTTTAAAAAATAATGGAGCACATATATAATAACCTTACATAGATTTTCTGAAACAATGGTAAGAATTCTAAAGCTGTCTGCATGCAATACATATTCATGGTTCTAAAGTGAGGGAAAAAATAACCATAGACCTCATCCAGTAGAGCAGGATCAATCATACTAGATAAAACAAGTGCCCATTCTCATATGGCAAATGAGGAGTAGCAATTGGTGGCAAAGTAGTAAAAGTCAGAACTGTGTGTGCCTGATGACGGATTTCATGTTCATTACCTTGCAGCTAGTCTATGTCAACAGACTTGGGGCTTTCCTTGAAAATTAACTTGGGAACTGCAGTTCATTCAAAATGCAGTAGTCCATTTGCTTGGCACTTGTTTGTGCCAAGTTCACTCCATTGATTACTGAAAGGCATCCAAGCCCAATTCAGCATGCTGATTTAAAATATTAAAGCCATACGCTGCTTAATATGAAAGTCTTTCCTTATAAGAATCATCTGTGCATTTTTCCAGAAGCTGGAGGCCTGGAAATATACGCATACAATGATGATCCCTACATTCTGAATACCTTGCATTTTGAAATAAACAATGTTGCTTGAATTTTATACACAAAGATATTTTGGGAGAACATGGAAGTGGATTGCTTTTTAAATTGTTACCTGTAACCACCATTTTATTTTTGTATCAGAAATCAGGGCAGACAAAAATGTTTAATACATAAACTAAAAAAAATACCTTAATGCAGAGGAAGGATAAAATTTAGAGAAGGAATCACTTCATTTTTCTTTATATCTGTAATAATAATAAATGTATAATAGCTGAATCAGGTAACAGAAACACATGGTATGTTTAGACCTTTTGAAGAACAATGTTAAAGAAGGTTTAGCCTCTTGTTTACTGGCAAGATAAGAAGGAAATTATATTTCATGAAATTTCTCTAGCCTAAATGAAATTCTTAATTAGTAATTTTAAAAAGTTTAAAGTACAATAAGGGCATATTATAAACAAATGCCTATAAAGTGATACAGACAAATGGGAATTTGCTATATTACTTGCTTAATATCAATCAGTATTCTCAGATCACATTTGTTGTTCACTAGTCAAGTTGTATCTGATTCTTCGTGATGTGTCTTCTCATTAGGTGGCATATAATTTGAATATTTTTTTCAATACAGGGATTAACCAGAACATGAAAAGGAACTACATTATGCAACAGAATACACTTGTGACATTAGAAATGGAATATGTACCTAGTTTGGGAACCATTTAATTCATTCAATCAATCAATCAGAATAGAGTTGGAAGGGACCTTGGAGGTCTTCTAGTCCAACCCCTGCTCAAGCAGGAGACCCCATACCATTTCAGATAGGTGGCTGTCCAGTCTTCTTAAAAATGTCCAGTGATGAAGCACCTACAACTTCTGAAGTTTTTCCACTAGTTAATTGTCCTCACTGTTAGGAAGTTTCTTCTTAATTCCAGGTTCTTCTCTCCTTTATTAGTTCTATCCATTGTTTCTTGTCTTACCTTGCCTTTTTGTGCTTCAGAAAATAAGCTGACCCCCTCTTCTTTGTGGCAGCCCCTCAATACTGCTATCATGTTCCCCCTAGTTGTTCTTTTCTCTAGACTGGCCATACCCAATTCCTGCAAATGTTTTTCATATGTTTTTGTCTACAGGCCCTTAATTATCTTAGTTATTGCTCTTTGCACTTTTTTCCAAAGTCTCAACATCTTTTTTATAACATGATAACCAAACTGGATGCAGTATTCCAGGTATAGTCTTATTAAGGATTTATAAAGCAGTACTAATACTTCATGTGATTTTGATTCTATGCCTGTTTCAAGGATTGTATTAGCCTTTTTGGCTGCTGTCACACACTGCTGGCTCATCCACCACAACTCCAAGGTCCTTCTCAGTTACTGTTTTTGAGCCAGGTTTCATCTAATCTGTACTTGTACCTTTGGTTTTCCCTAGGGTAAAATCTTGGTTTTCTCCACATTAAATTTCATGTTGTTGGATAGGGCCCATTGTTCAAGTCTGTCAATGTCTTTTGGGATCCTGAGCTTGTCTTCTGAGGTGTTGGCTATTTCTGCCAGCTTAGTGTCATCTGCAAATTTGATGAGTTCCCCTTCTATTCCTTCATCTAAGTCATTTACGAAGATATTGAAGAGTACTAGGCCTAAGATGGGACCTTGTGGTACCCTACTGCTTCCTTCCTTCCATGTAGATGTAGTACCATTAAGGATTACTCATTGAGTATAGTTTGTCAGCCATTTATAAATCCATCTGGTGAGGATGCTGTCCATCCAACATTTTTCTAGTTTATCAAGAAGTAGATTGTGGTCTACTTTGTTGAATGCTTGCTGAAGTCTAAGTATACTATATCCACAGGATTTTGCTGGTCCACTAATTTAGTCACTCTGTCAAAGAATGAAATAAGATTGGCTTGGCATGATCTGTTTTTAACAAATTGTGCTGGCTACTAGTTAGAACTTTGTTTCTAGATATTCACAGATATTTTTTTTTTGCCCAGTAGCTTCCCAGGTATTGATGTGAGGTAGCAGGAGTGTCAAACTCGCCGTGTCATGTGACGTGTCACAACATATTGTGAGTTTTTTCCCCTTGCCAGAGCTGGGGTGAAAGTCCCTTCTGTGTGATGCATCCGGCCTGTGGGCTGGCAGTTTGATACCCCTGGTCTATATCTGTTTTTTTCCCCTTTTTTGAAGATGGGAACCACATCAGCTCTTTTTATTATTATTATTTATTGAATTTATATCCCGCCCTTCTCCTTGCGGACTCAGGGCGGCTGACAATCAGTTAAAAAATACACCAATAACAATTACAAAATTAAAATTAGTTAAAAAGAAATATTTAAATGTTGTCTAATTAAAATATGATTAAAAACCCCTCTAAAAATTGCCCTAGGCCAGTCCCGCTTGTTGGAATA
>NW_015386433.1:1151410-1185615 GCF_001527695.2 Protobothrops mucrosquamatus
CCTTCGCCACAAAGCGAAGGTTGGAGACTGGGCGATAGTTGGCCAATACATCTGGATCCAGGGAAGGCTTCTTCAGGAGGGGTCTCACCACCGCCTCCTTTAGGATCGTGGGGAAGACACCCTCCCGTAAAGAAGCGTTTATAATTCCCTGGAGCCAGGCTCGTGTACCCTCCCGAGCCGCCAGTACCAGCCAGGAGGGGCACGGATCCAATAAACATGTCGCATTCAGGGGCACGGATCCAATAAACATGTGGTCGCATTTTCCAATCCTTTGGTAGTTCCTCGGTGCTCTGGAATTTTTTAAAGATACTGTATGGTACAATGGTTCCAAGATAACATCTGCCAGCTCTTTCAGAACTCTGGGATGTAATTCATAAGGTCAGGGTGATTTATAATTACACTGCTGGAGGATCATACAGTCTTCCAAATACTGCAAGATTTGGAATTCCATCCTTGAGGAAAAGTATTCCAAAATGTCTAGATTGACAGATGTGGGACAACCCATCCCAACTTTAAAAAAATGCTTACTGTCCTGATTGTTATATGAAGGAAAAAGGGAAAGATCAGCAATAATATACATAGGTACTATAAGCCAATTGCATGGTCCAAGATTTGAATTTGAGCACACTTTTTTTCCAAGCAGCAAAATCATTTAAACATGGATAAATGACGGAAATATTTGTTTTAATGCTTTTAGAAACTTAGTTTAGCTTGGAAAAATATGTGATTTTTGTACTACAATCATTTAAACCAAATACAATTTCATGCCACAAATAGTAGTCTAGCCTGAAAAGATTGATTTAATACCACACATAATCCTAGTGTAGCTAATAGACTATTTTCACTTTATACATGAAAGCTGCTGAAACTTTCAAACACGATTTTATTCTACAAAAGCTGATTTATGTCACATAGACTTAATAGTTTCATGACAAATATTGGTTTAAGTTAGAAGCTAACACATAAAAACTGGCTTAGCTCACAAAGATGTCTATTTCATACCCTAAATATTTTCATTCTCTAAAACTTCATATAGCAAAATCTAGTTTAGCAAGAAGAGATTGTGACCTGATATTACAAAAAACTGATTTAATTCAGGCATAGATTATTTTATATAATTTAACATTGACTTAACTTGAAAAAGAGTTTTTATGTCATAAACAGTTGTTTAGTTCTGGCAGGTTTATGACCTTTGCAAATACTGTACCAATCTATTTTTACAAAACTCATTCCTACCACAAACAATGGCTTAGATCAGGGGTGTCAAACTGCCGGCCCGCGGGCCAGACGCGTCATCCAGAACCCACACCCACTCCATTGCCAGCAATGGCAAAACCATCCTGATATGTTGTGCGATGTCACGTGATGTCGCAAGTTTGATGTCTGGCTTAGATAAAGACTTGTGATTTCATTCCATACCCTACTTTGGAAAAAGATGTTGCTTTCATGTCACAAACAATAGCTTAGCTTTTAGCAATTGCTCAGAACTGGTTTAGAGGTCTTGGTATTTTATAAACCAGACCCTGGTGTTAAGTAGTCAAGTTTTGGGATTCCACATCACACATCCTGGGTTAGATCTCAGATTTATAGTGCCATGCCACAACTGCTGAGGCAGGAAGCTTTGCTGTGAGGAACACCACCTACATGATGAATGGGAGTCAAGCTATTCTCCAAGGCGCCTGAAGGCAGGACAAGAAGCAACGGATGGAAACTGATCAAGGAGAGAAGCAACCTAGAACTAAGGAGAAACTTCCTGACACTTAGAACAATTAACTAGTGGAACAACCTGCCTCCAGAAGCAGTGAATGCTCCAACACTGGACATTTTAAAGAAGAGACTGGACAGCCATTTGTCCAAAATGATGTAGGGTTACCTGAGTAGGGGGTTGGACTTGATGACCTCCAAGGTCCCTTCCAACGTTGTTGTTATTATTATTATTATTACTATTATTATTATTATTATTTTGCTTTGATAGCCTGGACCTGAGGAAAGAAGCCAAGCTATAGTACTAATAACTGGAATAACATTGGAACAACACTGGAATAAGATTGGAATGGCAGGCAGATAATTATAATTAAATAGCAGAAAGAAGAATCTCTGGTTTAAAAACATTTTATAGGTCTGCAATTTATCAACAGGAATACATGTAAGCGGAATTCTGAATTAAGATTGCATATTTTCTAATCAGAACCCCATGTATATTTACATAGGAACTATGGAGGCATATATTTTCATGGTTAGGGGAAATGATTTTTTTTTAAATCTCTCCACCGAATGGGTTTGGGGTTTTGTCATACTTCCCGAAAACGGCGAGTTTCTTTTAGGAACAGGAAAAAAATAACATTTTCCCCGGGAAGTCATCAGGTAATACAAGGCCCCGTGGATGCCTCAATAGGATCAATTCAAAAGCGCCGGCCTGGCCAAGCCACCCGGTCTGCCATTCACGTGACCTGGCCGAGAAGCGCTGAGGAAGGTGATGCGTAGCACACAGAACTCCGAGGAGGAGGCGGGGCTATTCGGGAAGGACGTGCCAGAAGTTGGTGGGGGTGGGAGGGGAGAGAAAGATGTCTGTAGTTCTAAAAGCGTTTGAGGGCATTATTTGAAAACGGTTGCTAGGAAACGAGGGCACGGGGAGGCCAACGGAGGAACTCTTCGTTTACTGCGCCTAACGCAACTGGGATTGTAAAATGCGTGAAAGGCTGGTTGGGCAAGAGCGCCTTTAGCCATCATTTCACCTCATGAAGCTTGAAGATACCCACTTCCCCCTCTTGCCACGTTTATGAAGGACAAGGAAGGAAAAGAGAATTAAGAGTAAGGCTTCCAGAAATGAATCTCAATGTTCCTATAGGTGGCAGGAGTAATAGCAGAAACGAAAACCAGAGAAACCTATGCTATCACCCAAGGGGTACAGTTGTTCTTTAGCCCCGCCAGGGTGTTTCCTGCTAGAAAAGGAGGGGGATCTGAAGCCAGACCGAAGAGACAGCCTCCGTTTCAGCAATCCTGTTATCTTTTTCCTTCCTCTCGAAAACAGGACGGGAGGCAACTCCCTTTCTGTTGAAGGCGTAAGAGGGACAGGCACTGCAGCACATTCCGTTCTCAAGAGCTATGAATGGAGAAAAAGCGGCGGGGGGGGGGGGGAGAAACCAGGCCAGCCCCGGGGAGGCAACGTCCACTTCCTCCTGCCTTCACGCGCTTCATTCTGACCAATGAGGTTCAAATAGATTGGGCAATCGGATTGATTGGTGGTTGTGGGAACCAATAACTGAAAGGGGAGAGCGGAGCCTGCAGAGTGGTTTTCCTACTTTGCCGCCCAATTGCTTCCCCAGCAAGGCCGCCTTGATCCAATGACGAGTGGAGCGCGAACAAGGGGGTGGGAAGGATGAGGGGTTGGGTGAAACGGTAGGAGGCGCGGCCCGACCAGAAGCACAGGCGGTTTTTGCTGCAGCGTTGGAAGGTGTCCTCTTGGAGCCTCTGGGGAAGAGGTGACGAGACTTTAGCTGAGGAGTGGCTGGGGATTTGTGCTTTTGTGGCTTGCTTTTTCTGCCCTGCAATCGTTGTCTGGTCTGACCCTGCGCTCGTCTGCTTGCCAGGCAAGGATCGTCACTAAGAGCCTGGGACAGGCGAAGAAGCCTTGCAGCGGCAGCAGCAGCGGGCGACTGGTGCCCTCTGCTCGCCGCGGGCCCCTCCCCTGCGATGGGGAATGGGTTGTCGGAGCAGACGCCGATCCTGTCGAGCCTTCCTTCCTTCCAGTGCTTCCACATCGTCATCTTGGGGCTGGACTGTGCCGGCAAGACCACGGTGCTCTATCGGTTGCAGTTCAACGAATTCGTCAACACTGTGCCCACTAAAGGTTTCAATACGGAGAAAATCAAGGTGACGCTGGGAAACCACAAGACCGTCACTTTTCACTTCTGGGACGTCGGAGGCCAGGAAAAGCTGCGGCCGCTTTGGAAGTCCTACACCCGCTGTACGGACGGCATCATCTTCGTGGTGGATTCGGTGGATGTGGAAAGAATGGAAGAAGCAAAAACGGAACTTCACAAAATCACACGGATTTCCGAGAACCAGGGAGTGCCTGTGCTTATTGTGGCCAACAAGCAGGACTTGAGACATTCACTGTCGCTTTCGGAGATGGAAAAGATGTTGGCAACCAGCGAGCTGATCTCTTCCACTCCCTGGCATCTGCAGCCCACTTGTGCTATAATAGGAGATGGTCTTAAAGAAGGACTGGAGAAACTGCATGACATGATAATTAAACGAAGGAAAATGCTGAGGCAACAGAAAAAGAAAAGATGAGCTGCTGTGACTGTAGGGGTGAATTCTTTCTTGGTATTTGACTAAAACAGTCGGCAGCACCAGACTTGCTCATTTGGATCTTGTACAGATTGATTAAACACGCAGCCTGGTGAGAAGTTTTGCAGGCAGATGATTTTATCATTTCCCTACATATATTTGGGCACTACTACTTTTTAAAAAAGCAGCTCTGGTTACATAGTACAAAGAGTTCAGGAAACAGATGGGTGGGTAAATATAATCTGGATATCTAAATAACCAAATAAAACAATGAGTGGTTTGCTTGATGGTATAGTCATGTCTGAGAGTGCCTTTGCAAGAAAATTGCATTCAAGGCATTAGTTTTTCACCTTATACCAGTGGGGTTTTTAGATGAAGATATACAGCTTTAAAACAATGTCTATTAACATGTCTGGATCTAGACAACCAGTATTTAAAAGGCTGTGAATGTGAAAGATTGGATGAATGGTATATGCTTTTAACTGGTTTCTCTTAAAATACTACTTGGAACTCAAATGATTTGAATTACCACTGTTGTGGTAGTCATGTTATTTGCAGTTTGATAGAGAAAAAAGTATGGACTATGTAAGAGCATGGATGAGTTTCCTGATAATGTAGCATGTCTTGGTGTGTAGGAGTTATTTAGAAATAGCTGTACATCTTTAAAGCAGTGCTAATCAGATTTGGACCATACTTATTTGTTCCAAGAAGACATGTTTCACACGAAAAACCCAAACAATTAGACAAATGTAAACTATTACCATAAGGAGTTTCAGGATTCTTATAGTGCAATATTACCTTTAGATTAAATTGATGGCAATAAAATTTGATCCGTCATTCAGTATAAGTCAAACTAACATCTGCAAAGCTACATGTCCTGTGTGCCCAATATTGTTGAAATGTACTGCCAGGTTTTTGTAAAAAAAATTTTTTTTTTGTAGTACTAGGAATGTACTGAATCTTTATACACTTGAAAACTTTGACACTGTGGAAAACA
The DNA here is from genome assembly GCF_001527695.2 of Protobothrops mucrosquamatus. Lineage (NCBI taxonomy): Eukaryota > Metazoa > Chordata > Lepidosauria > Squamata > Viperidae > Protobothrops > Protobothrops mucrosquamatus. Next base: position 1,156,701 of record NW_015386433.1, read on the forward strand.
AGAGTTTAAAGATGACATGTCTGCTCTAATTATGCTTTAAGCTTTTCTTGTTTACAGTAATGCAAACAGTGTTTGGGTTGGGGTGGCATGTAATACTGGTACATTTTGTTTTTCAAAAAAATCAGTTGGTATGGGTAGCAGGTCAAAGGGCTAAAGTGAAGCCTGTATTACTCTACTGGTGCTGTGAGAAATTATAATTCCAATACTAAATGAACTTGAAAGAAACAGATTTGTCCTTCCTTCAGCACAACCAACAAAGTTAGTATAATTTTATCGATCAGATATAGGGAGGATTAACTATTGTTCTGACTGTTAAGAAATAAAAACTTCTGCAAAATCAAATTTTATAGCCAGAAACTGGTTAGAAGGTAACCAAAAATGCACTTTAGTGTTTTCCAATACTGAAAGTGTCAACTTTTTTTAAAAAAAGAAAAGAAATCCTGATCCTTTTCGAAAGAATTGAAGTAGCTTCCAATGGAGCTTTTGTATGGTGGTTATATATATCTGCACTAGTGACATTAAAAGTCACTTAATGTCTATATTTATAGAAATGTAGATAAGTTAAACCTCAATAAACTCAATTCCAAGTAATTCATTGAAACAGAAGTTGAACACATTCTACTATATTGATTTTGCTTTTTATTAAGATTATCTGCATGAAACTGAACTCTATTCATGTGACATTTGTAAAATGTGACAATGTTTTAAAAATCACTGGTATCTCATTAAAATTTTAATGGCAATTTGTATTATGTTTTGTCTGCTTATAACAATGAAATGTAGTTGTTGATAAAATTTCTTGTCTCAGTTTTGTGATTCTGGTGCCTGACAAGCTTTAGTACACAATATATGTTCTCACTAAGTTGTAGAATAATTTAGCTGTTACACAGTGTGGCACATTTCTCTGAAATCTTATCTTAGCATACATATATTCTTCATTTCTTCCCTTGAAGTCTGTGGCCAATCATTCAGTTGAATACAAATGTAAAGGGCTAGTTCTTGTGTCTCTAAACTTGTAACATATTTTTTTTTAAAATGACTCTCATGCACACAAGGTATTTCCGGTAATACCTGGAAGTATTACTTATGCAATTATGATGTTTATGGACATCACTGGTTTATTTCTGTTCCAGCAGCCTACTATTCTTGAAACTCCTGTATTTTATGTTATAAAACCATTTAAAAGTCCTAGTATTTTCTGTGCTGCAAACATTGAGATTCAAAGGTTGTTACTTTGTTAAAGCAATAAAAAATTTTCTGTTTGCAGACTGAATTGTCAATGGAACTAATCAAGATAGAGCCAGATGTGTGCTGTTTTTGAACGTTCTGGTAAAAGTATGCCCACATAAAAATACAGATTTGAATTTTAGGGGGAGTTGTTTTGTAGTTTTCTTTCCCTCAGCCATATAAAATAAAAGGAAAAAAAATGGTACCCCCAAGGAAAAAGGTGAGATTGGCAATTTTCATGCGCAATATTTTATTCTACCACAACCTCTAATATTGAGTAAACCTTATTCACCTTTGTTGATGAGGTATGTATCTCTAAAAAGCAAAAATTCTCTTTCAATAAAATGACTGGGCTTTCACTAGGTATTTATTGAGACTGGAAGCAAAACCTGCTGAGGGAAGTTGTAGGAAAGAAAAACACAAATATTCTATAAGACTGATATGAATTAATCCTTGAACAGGGTAGATATTTGCCTAGCTCAGGGTTATTTAGTGGCTCTACCTAAGCCACAGTTTTGGGAGTTGTGTGTTTCTTGATAGATCAGCATATCATTTACAGTATTTTACAACATTCTGTTTTTATACTTGTGCTGCTATTTTGAATATTCTAGAGTTGGATGAATTAAAAATGCCTGCAATTGCATAAATGATGCAACTTCACTAGGAAATAAAATACAAAATTACATCACAGGTTATAGCTATGTTTTGAGCTGGTAATGTTTTAGAAATTGCTGCAGGGGACAAGGGGAACTGGTTCTAAGCTATAAAAAACATCTAAATGATATTTTCTCATTCTAATCTGATAAAGTAACGTCAAGGAGTTCAGCCAGACATACAATCTACACAAAGTGTTGATGAAAGGGAGTGATTAGCTACTATTCCTTACTATTTTTCTTTTGAAGAGATGTGATCATTCTTGCAGATTTTGCAAATACCATAGTTTGAATAATGAATAAAAATGGGGAGAAATTGAATACCTTTATTTATTGTGGGACAATTATTGATATCCATGTTAAGTTTTGTTGAACCATAGGCATGTTGAACTTTTCTTTTTTGGAAGAAAGTGAAACTGGTGGAAGATTTTTCGAGACTTATACATCAAGCTGTTGATCCTTTAGAAGAAATGATTTGAAGACCCCTACCAAAGAATGGCTATGCTTGACAGTATATAAATATTTCAAACAAAAACTTTTTTCTTTAAAACTCTTATAAACAATTATTAGGAAGTAGCAATTATACACACTCAAAATCCAAATTATTTCACAAGCCTACAAAGGGGATTATTTTGCAGGATTGTTTTTCCCCATTCAGGACTGTCAAGAAAAATCCTGCATGGCAGGTTATTTGAGAGGCAATGGAAAGGCGTTTAAGATATAAGGATGACTTCTAAATATATCCCACTGTTGCTGGAAACAGTTGAGCATTGTTGTCCAGTTCTCAAAGCTCTGTTGGCCAAGCTTCAGGACTTTTTTTGAGAAAACATCTCACTGCAGAATGTAGCAAGGCTGTATTCATTCTGGGGTATGTGTAAACAGGATCACAGGGGGTAGAAACCAGAAAACACTTGTATTATAGGGCCATTGTATTCCCATTTTAGAGTAGGGGTCATTGCCTAATTTAAAAGGCAATGCTTTTTGCATTGCCTTTTACATTGACTAATGTAAAAGGAATATATGTCTATTATTTTGGAAATGCAAGTTGGCCTTGCATTTTAAAATTGAATAGACTTCAGATGAATATATCAAAGAATACTGTTACTTCATTATTTATTATTTTGAGTCACACCTCCAATTTACTACTATAATATAGTAGTACTATATCTCGTTCAGTAATAATTCATTCCTGCAAAGGCAGAGAAGTCAAGATTCTGAAAAATGTGTATTAATATGATTGGCCACCCCATCCCATTCCACCCTCCTTTAAAAAGGATGGGCCCTGAAATTTTTATCTAATACCTCTCCATGCTTTTATCACTGACAACAGCCCTCATGACTTGCTCAGTTCTGAAGTGCTTTCAGAATGGACAGAAGTATCTGACTAAGCAACGTTAGATAAGTACCAGTAAAAGAGGCATGTGGCTTTTCTTCATATAGTACAATAAAACAAAATAAAAAAATATATTACTTTCTATTGTGGACGGAGCTGTTTCTAAAAGTCTTGGAATATAAGTAACAAAAAGTTGGCAATCCTAACCTTTTGCTTCCATTCTGCTTGTTTCTCATTATACTAAAAATTCTGTTAAAAGTGGGTTCACTTTTGGCTGCATCCTATCAATCATGTAGATTAATATTGCTCTGTGCTATTATCACTTAGCAGAGCCTGCTCTATGCTATATAACTCATTCAAGGGGCTAAACTATATGAAATATTGGAGACCTGTAATTGATACCTTCAACCTATAATTTGTGTTAATCATTCTTGCCTATAAAGAAATTACTTTTTTAGAATATGAATGCAGAATAAGACGTTTAACTTCCATTCTGTGATTTTAAATATACGTTTTCAAGTGTCTTAGCTGCTAATTAGTCTTAAGGAAAGCATGTGATGGTCTTTTCCTCTAACTTTCATAATTTGGTGTGGGTCAAGCATAAGATGAAATAAACTGAAGGTTTCATCTGACTTTTCTAGTTATGAGTTGCATTTTATTGAACTGAATGTAGCCTACCAGACATATGCTGTGACCCATCAGATTGCTCTCTATGTTCCACCTTTTCTGTGATTAAGGATGATGGGCACCAATTTTATGGGCACCATGATTGGTGATACGTTATCAGATTGGCTTGCAAAAATCTATATATCACTAGATAGCTAGAAAGAGTTAGCATTTCTGCATCTCTTTTTGGCCATGTAATGGCTGTCCATATTTTTGCAGTCCACTTCTCACAGACATCATAGGGAAGGGAATCTACAGAAACCTTTTATTTCTCATGTATCTGGCACTGTGGCAAGCTAGCCTTGATGGATGAATTAGACTCATTCTCAATGCTCAATGCTCTTCAGCAAGTCTTTGGAGTAAATGTGTTCCATGTTAAGACAGGCATGCTGAATTTTGTGCATTGAGTGTTTTTAACTAATAACACTCATTTACTTGCTTAAAACAAACCTATTACTAAAACAAATCATACATGCACTGCTATTCCTGCAAAGGAATCATATAGATTTTATTTATTTTCTTCTTATTTAAATATCTACATGCCACTCGAGATTCACAAGGAAGCTTTAAATGGAGGCCAGTGCTATGGGATTTGGCTGACCCTTTGAGTTGTCACCATATTCTCTCCTTCAGCTCAGAAAGCCCAATAGCTTTAAAAGCAATAAAATTACTTATTTATCTGATACCTGATTTTATGCATCTTATTGTTGAACTTCTGGCAAAATATGTTTGATTTAAATTGAATCATCACGAAGATGTACACAAACCAAACAGAGGTTTTTTTTGCTGTAACATGTACAATTAATTTTTTTTCTTTTTAAATAAAAAAGTATTAGGCCATTGATCTTGAAAGTTATCCAAAGGTTTTGAAACTGTCTTTGATAGTATTTTAGGATATGATAATTAGAGTATAGTACTTGCCTATTTAGATAAATAAGTGTAGCATTCTCAAATGTGCTCAGATCCTTCCAGAAATATTAATAAATGAATCAACAACATTCAGATTAATCATTTCCTCTCCCAATCTTTCTGCAACATCTTCCTGCTACAGCTGCTGATCTTCCTGCTGGACTGCTACTTGTACAGTATGCTTTCAACTGAATGCTGCACAATAGTGGTAAAAAATATGCTACACCCAATTTAGAATGGCATGTCTAAGGACAAGATATCATTTTTGAAATATTATCTATCTATCTATCTATCTATCTATCTATCTATCTATCTATCTATCTATCTATCTATCTATCTATCTATCTATCTATCTATCTATCTATCTATCTATCTATCTATCTATCTATCTATCTATCTATCTATCTATTTCATGCAAACTGGTATCAAATGAGATAACCTGATGCTACTATATCCATCCTGAATAAAATCCACAAGGCAGCATTTGCCAGTTTACCTGTTTTGACTTTGAGGCTTTGTTTAACAGCTGCATAACAAATAAAAGTTCAAGATGTTAAGATTATGAAGGCAAAAGCCAATGCATTTAGAAAAAACTGCTATAGGCTGTTTTGAAATTATGGACACAGTTATACATCTAGTAGGACAAGCTCTGTTTTCTTTTCAGATCATTGAGCACTCACTGAAGTAACAATGAAGGAACATGGTCCCTTAGAGACATGGATTCATATTGTTGAAATGGCTTTATTGGACTCAAGCTCACTTTATCAAATACATTAACATTGTGTTACATACACATGCACAAATGATTTAAGTCAGTATAATTTTTTAGTTGGATACATATAGAATAGATGCATGCATCTCTATATAATAATACCAAGGGCAATACATACTTCAGTATAGTGAGAGAAATTGGAAACAGCAAGAAAAAAGTATCAATCAGTCTATGACAAAAATCTAGGCCTTGGAGCAGATCTAATGAAATTAAGAACACTTAATTTGTGTTTATTCATTTATTTTTATTTTTTATAAATAAAAGAGAAATATATAAATAACCCCAAGAGAATTTAGATATTGTTCAAAATGTAAAAAATGATATATAATAAGCATACGGTACAGTAAACAGTCATTCTGCGGCTTATCATATACATGTACAATCAACTTCTGAAGCCTTCTGAAAATCTGTTTTCAGTAGTTTTTAGAACAGGGGTGTCAAACTGCCGGCCAGCGGGCTGGATGTGTCGTGCTGAAACCGCGCCCACCCCATTGCCGGCAATGGGAAAAAAGTTGCGATACATCATGAGATGTCACGTTGCGTTGTGAGTTTGACACCCCTGTTTTAGAAGATCATAAGAATGGGACCCACCTGGGGGAGGTCACTTTGAATATCCCACTTTTGTTACCCTCAGTTTGGGGGGGGGGAGTAGGCTGGAAAGGGAGCCTGCCTGCTGCTAAGCTTCTCCCTATCATGTCTGGGTATAGGAAGGAACTTTAGCCAGGCACTCTTATTGCCTATATTGCATAGCAGAATTTGTCTGGTAACTAGGTTTCAAGCCATTATAGGTTTTATAAATATCAACTAGCATATACTGTCCAGAGCCCTTCTTTGAAAAAATGGAGTTTATAAATATGAAATATGAATTAATTAATTAATTAATTAATTAATTAATTGCACTTGGAAAAATTGATAGCCAATTCATTTCCTGCAGCAACCATGCAATATGGCAGTACTGAGATTGTCTAGGAAGCATAATGGTTGTTATGCTTTGGAAGATCTGAAATAGCCAATAGGGTAGTATGCCATGTACAGCAAATATAGCAATTCAGTTGAAAACCATTTGTATCCTCTCTTTTCATTTAAAGGAAGGTGTACAACTTGGCTCAGGGCTTTTTTTGTCATAGAAGGCCTAGAACCGAGTTCCGGCACTTTTTCTGAATGGAACCTTGTAGGATAGGCAAGGCGGGTTGTATGACATGTGTGGGTTATGGCACCTTTTTTTTTTTTTTTTTTTTTACAAAAAAAGCACTGACCTGACTAATACTGTAATCTGTTTTATGACACATGAGCTATATTCTCAGTTAATCTTAAAACTGTCTTCTTGATGTGTTGGGCTGCAATTTTCAAACAGCATGGACAAAAGCTTAGAAAATAACAGATTAGGAAAGCTGCACTAGGCCATGATTACAACTAAACAGCTGAAATTAATAACAATGAGGACATATTGCCTTGACTGCAGATTGCACTAAATAAGGGGTGTCAAACTGCCAGCCTGCAGGCTGGTTGCATCATATGGAGGCCGTGCACCCATCCCAGCACCGGCAATGCAAAAAAAGTCATGATACGTCGTGACATGTCATGTGATGCAGTGAATTTGACACCCGTGCACTAAACAGTTTTGTTGAATCAGCTATAATTAATTGAATTCACCCAAATCAACTCAAAACCAAGCAAAATAATTTAAGGGCTAGTGTGATGCATATATTCTATTTATTATGTTAGCTTTTGTATATTTGTAATGCTATGTATATATGACCTTATACCTCTGAGATGTTTACAAGCAGTATGTAGTATTCTGGCAATTGTACATACAAATATTTCTGCTGTAAATTCAGGGTCCTGGTAGTTGTATTTAATGTTAAAAAATTAACACAAAATCAAGCTGTAAATTAAACTTTTGCTTTAGATGTACAGAACAACATAAGCATAAGAGTTTACTTTAAAAAACAAAAACAAAAACTGAGTATCCAGAGAGGCAAATCACAAGTTCAGGGAACATCAAAAGCTGTCATCTTCCAATCCACAGTTCATTCTGGTAACCCAAACAGCACAGGGCAGAATTTCAGGAGGGAAGCAGAACGTTATTTATCACAGAAAGCCAGAGACACAGATGTGCCTTTTTTTAGCCCTAATTACAATTGCTTTTTTCAAGTAGATGACTTGACTTTGGTTATTTTACTCTGCATAATTTGTGACACATTCCAGCGCCTGAGACTTTGCCCATCTCAGGTGCTGAATCAACCCACACCTGTGTCTTCTCATATCTCTCTTTCACTGGTGCATTCTCCCCTCCTACCTGCTACAGTGCAGGTTAAGATCTTGCTTTGTTAGGCTGTTCAATTTCTGAAAATAAAGAATGTATCTGATCTCTAAAAAATTGAGATTTATCTCTTTCCCACAATTGGTATTGGTTGAGTCTTCAAGATATCTATCTTTCATTGATTTATCCAATCTCTTTTTAAAACTATCCAAATTAGTAATATTGTTATGATCACATTGTATTTTGATTAATTCCATAGGTTGATTATGAACTCTATGACAAATGGGTATTAAAATGAGAAATAGCTGACACTGTGATCTTTCTAAATATGGTATCTCAGTTCTTTGGGGAAATGGTACCTTGATATTTCTGTTCATTCTTCTGAAAATCAAAATAGCCGGTTATGCAAAAGGTATGAGACATACTTGTATCAACCCACAATAGGATAAAAAACGTTTATGTTCAGTAAAAATCCACATTTGAACAGGCCCAAATAAATAAGAGTTCTTTGTTGTAAATTTTGCTTGTTTTCCTCTGTTCCTATGATGAAGTCAGTATTATGACATTTTTATATCAGACCGTCCCTTTGAAGATTTAATGCATTATCATTGGCAGTAAAATTAGGATGTACAGTGAAAATTTGATTTAATGTATCAGTTTGGAGGAAGAATGTTAGTCCTAGGACAGCAATTTGTAATGTTATGTCATTTGTGTAGTAATGTCTTTATATAATGGCATAAATCTCTGTGAATGACATAAAATTAATGTAACTTTAATTGCCTCATCTAAACTTTTTTTTAAGGGCAGGAGGAATCTCAGATAGAAATTTAGTCCACTTCATCCAACGTCTGCTAAAATGGTATCTGTTAAATACTATTTTAACTGATTTCCTGTATTAAATTTCAGCTATGGGATAACTGTATGGAAAGGAGTACAGATGGAAATAAAATATTTACAAGTTCTAGTGGATTTAATAGAACTACTGGCCATTGCTTAATGGTTGTAAATCTAAGAATATCAGAAATAAAGGGTAGGAATAGGAACATAATTCTGTCTAATAGCCAGCACAGGTGCTTAAATAGCTAATTTGCTGAAAAGGATTTCTGGTTGCTCCTGAAATTGTGCTTCCCATATCAGTGCTTATCCAGAAGAACTCCTAAATTGTACAATTTGGGGAATGTTCAATCCTATTTAAAATCTGTAAAAAGTAACCGCTTCTGGATTTTGTGCTTGCAATGGAAAAATGAAATTTTGATTTTGGTTTTGCTCATCAGATAGGTTTGTTTTTATAAAAATGGATATTACACATTATGATATAAAAGTAAAACGCTGAGGTTGTAATGTTATTATTTTTTATTGTGCTAATGAGAGTCGGAAGTCAATACCTTTTTTTTCTTTACCCCTTCTATTCCACACTTTCTTTTTTCTCTTTTCCCCTCCCCTAGTTCCTATTATTTTTATTTTCCTTTGTGTTTTATGTTCTGATAAACTAATAAAAGCTGACATTGGCAAAAGATCTGTAAAAAGGGATTGCACTGTACAAAACACCTCTATCTAATTGGGATCTTTATCTTATTTGCCACTACCCATTCCTAACCACTTCGAAACATGTTCCAGAGCATTTTAATAGCCTTTGGAGCAAGAGATGGAAATGAGAGAGTGCAATCTTTTTTTTACAGAAGAATCTACAAAGGTGATCAAAAAGTATAGATGGTACAAAGGACCCTACATTGAAGAAGCTTCTTCGATGAGAAGTAAAATATCTTCAAGGGAAAACAAAGTCCAGTTGCCTTTTGAAAAAGGGTGAAGCCACCCCCCCCCCCATTTTTTACATGCATATTTACAGAAAGGCAGATAGAATCTAACCCAGAGTTTCCCAAAGTGGCCAATATCAACTTGCAAAGATCAGTAGGACTATCCATAGGGTCAATAAATGTCTGGGGTTCAATAGGTGATTGATAAATGATTGATTGGGGTTAGTTAATCTTTTGGGTTTCTATAGAGTTCCTAATCTTGAAGGTGAGATATCTAGGTCTGAAATATTGTTATCCAGGGTTGGATGATTAATCACCAGTGAGAGTGGTCTTGTGATTATTGTTACTCATAGTACTGTTAATTCAAATAGTATTTATTACTTTTTCACATAATAATTATTTGAGGAGCAATGAACTATCTGAAGGGACTGATGTACTAAAGAGTTTGAGGAATTCTGATTTGTACATATTTCTTAGTTGGCTAAGGGAAAAAAACAGGTTTTATCACTGCAGTTGTAATGTTTAGTGCTATTCTAATATTGTTCTAATTTCAGGGACTACTATTGTCTTGCTTTGAAGAGAAATTATGCATATCAAGATTATTACTACAAATTAAAATTTTTCTCAAAGAGTATCAGGGCAACAGAAGAAATTATCAGTTTATCATTGGATTGAAAAACATGGATCAAAATTTTCTCTTTGGAACTAAAAACCTTTCTGTCACATGCATTGTTTTACAGAGCTTTCAGATATACTGTAGGAGATATTCAACGTGTACCTGAAGCTTGTTAAAAGTAAAGATTTGTTTTTAAAAAGTCATTTTCATGGAAACCAAAGATTCATCATGAAAGGTCATATGTTTTATTAATCTCACAGTGGCATCTTATTAGTTTCCAAACCATAAAGGCAATTTCTGGAGATTGGTCACTTATTGTGCTAAGTCTTTCTTGTCCAGAGATGATATTTTACATTCTGTAATATAATCACGTGATCATAGGCTAGATTATGAGTGAAAGAACATAATTCAATTTATTGTATATTCATTCGTTGGAACCCCACTATGCAAACATCAACTTTTTTGACTTCAGTACTACAGCTAAGACTAGACATTAGGGCCAATGTCCATGGCCTGGCAACACAGGTGTACCCCAAGTAACTGCAAGTAACTGTTCATGGCCTAACATGAACTCAGACTTCAGCAAGGTGCATTCTTATTCTTACTATTTTCCCAAATATTTTATAGTTGAAAAAGTTTGGCACAATTGCAAATTGTGATCTAGAAAAGTTAGTGAAAATGTAAAAATTGTTAATCATTCAGCTGCTACAAACTTATTTTTACAGAGTAGATGCTCATTATGAAATTAAAATGTATTGTTAGTTTAAAAACAACAATAAACAAATATGTTTATTTCAGTGATACATATATACTGTTCAAAGCTCATCTCCAGTAAGAATCCAGAGTTGAACATTACAGAGTTGCATCACAGCCTGAGGTAAGGCAAGTCATAACTCTGCTCTTACTGTTCCTCCCTATCTGTGACATAATAATATGTGATTAAGTCATGTTTCATTGAGTAAATCACAATGGTTCAGTTTGTATAAACAACATTACAGTTCAGCAAGAAATGTAAATTCTGTCAGTGAACAGTTTTTTTAATGGTAGTCTATAGGATCCTATAGGTTATAGGATTGGCATTGTTAGAGGGCTTATTTAAAGGACTACAATAGTATCTATAGTTTCATGACTCCCCTGACATTCTGTTCACATAGATACAAGAATTTCTCTTTAAAAACAGTGCTTTCTGTTACTATGCCAAGAAAGCATAATCAGTGGATATTCCATTCCAACAGTAGGCGTCCTTCTTTAGTAGTGAGAAGTCACATCCAGTGGTGGGATTCAGCCAGTTCACACCAGTTTGGCAAAACCGGTAGCTAATGTTTTGTTGCCCAGGTCCAGAATGGAGTTCTGGAATCCACACAGAGAACCAGTTGTTCACATATTGGAATCCTACCACTGGTCACATCTACTGGTACAATATCAAGATTGCTAGATGATTAGAGGTTGTGGTCCCAAAGAGTAAGAAAAGGATCATTGCATAGGTTTACCTGATATGCTGGTTGCACCCATTTCTGGATGGTGAAGTGCTTTATATTGTCACTCATGTCATTGTCACTCCATGACTGCATATTGCAATGTGCTCTACATGGGGTTGAAGATCACTCAGATGCTACAGCTGTTCTAGAATGCAGCAGAACAGGCAGTGTTGAGTATGCCTCAGAATGCTCATATGACAGTACTGGTATTGATGAACATCTGGATACAATTCAAGATGCTGTTTCTCACATATATATCCTTCATAGCATAGGACCAAGCTATCTGAGGGGCCTGTCTTCCATGATTTGTGCCTTTTGGTGAGATCAGACAAAGATAATGTGCTTCAAGTACTTTCAATCAAACAATGTCTATCAGCTCTCAAGAAGCATGCCTATTTTCTTGTGAGACCTGTCCTTTAGAATAACAGAACAACAGATTTGGAATTATTCTTATTGACAGGAAACTTCTTCTTAATTCTAGATAAGCTTCTATCCATTACTTCTTGTCTTGCCTTCAGATTATTTGGAGAATAAGTCAACTCCATTGTCTCTGTGACAGCCCCTCAAATACTGGAAGACTGCTATCATGCCACCCTTAGTCCTTCTCTTGATTAGGCTACACATACCCAATCTCCACAACCATTCATCATATACTTTATTCTCCAGTTCTCTAATTAGCTTTGTTGCTCTTCTCTGTACTCTTTCTAGAATCTCAACATCTTTTTTCTATCATGGCGACCCAAACTGGATGCAATATTCCAAGTGTGGTTTTACTAGTACACTATAAAGTGGTAGTAACACTTCATGTGATCTGGATATCTCTATTGATGCAGAGGACTGCATTGGCCCTTTTGGCAGCTGCAGTGCACTATTGACTCATACTTAAGTGATTATCCACTAGGACACTTAGATCACCCTTTCAGTTATTGCTGCTGAGCCAATATTTGTAAATTTCAATACAGACATATAAATTATCAATGACATATTATTTATTTATTTTATTTTATTTATTTATTAAATTTATATACCACCCTATCTCCCTTGCGGGACTCAGGGCGGTGAACAGGCGATACTAAAAACCACGATAATAAATAAATAGTTTGTTTTGATATGCAAATCTGTTCCATCTTTTTTTTGTCATGTCTCTTTTCCTCCTTTTCTTTCTCCCTGGTGGAGGGAGATGTCAAAACTAAGCCAAAAAATGACAAAGTAAAATCTGATCAAGTCCAGTTCTTTATTTATTTATACCTAGCAGATAGGAGTTCCATACTAAAACTATAATCTTCAGACCTAATAGATATCCCCATGAGATTCTAGGGTGTGATTACCCTGAACCTTTTCCTCCTTCGCTATCCAGTTCAGAACTGTGCAGTCTCTTATTATAAGTTTCTTTCTGGAATGTATTGCCTACAGTGGTGGGATTCAAATATGTGAACAACCAGTTCTCTGTGTGGATGCCGCTTCTGGAAGTCCATTTTGGGCCTGAACAACAAAAAATTAGCTACCAGTTCTGCTGAAGTGGTGCAAACTGGCTGAATCCCACCACTGGTTGCCTCCTTTGGGAATCTATGGTGCAATTGCCAAGAAAAGAGAAAGTTTTTGATCTTACATAATCATTATGAATCATTTCATATTTAAATTGCATTAATATTATAGAAATTTATTATCAAGCTGATTCAGTTTTCCAAAATAGGAGAATATTTATATCTATATTCTTTCCTAGGCTTGGCTGTCCATGCAACAGAAAAAAACAAAACAAAACAAAACATTCAGGCTTGCTGGAAGCAGATATACCAATTTAGCATACAGTTGAAACACTTAAAGGTAAGTAATTTAGCAAAACAGGATTGTCTTCCAATGATTCATACTTCGGAATGGATGATCTGCCTGCTGAGGGAACTATGAGTTGGATACAAAATTCTTGATTCTACTTTACTGAGGGAAGAGGCAAATTGAATCAACAATTTAACCTAATTGTAACCCACAAATTTATCTCTACTGTAACACAGTTTACTGAATGCAGTAGATTTTTCTTTGAGGAATGATTAGGTAAAGTGAAGTAAAATATGTGGTTTATATGTATTGTTTTGGATCATTACCTGACAGAAGGGTCAAACAGGTACAAAAGGAATTCTAATCAGTAGAATTATGGAGGAGGAGAAGGAAGGACACTCTGGAATTAGGTTGTCCTTGATGGATGGCTGCCCTTTTGAGGTTGTTTTTTTAAAAACTTTTCTGAAGACATTTTGCTTTGGGACTAAATTATCTAAATAATTTCATAAGATGTTTGGTATTAGTCTGCTGTCAAAATCCTTTTCATATGATCAGTCTAGATGGCTGATCGAAGCAATATGTTATTTTCTTGTCAGATTTTGATTTGGGGGAAAGAAATAAAAGAAGACTTTCTTTCCCCCACAGCAAAAATGAAAAGTGTGTAAGATGTGTTAGTAATCAAACTTGTGCATTGCAAGTATTTTGTTGTTGACTCTTAGCCTGTAACCAAATATGTCTATACCTGTCTTAAAGCTGACCCCAGTGAGAAGAGCCACATTCTGACGTTATATATATGGCTTGCTTATGTGTGCTTTTTTGGCTCCCAAATATTCTGGACTGACAAGAATGAATTCACACAAATTAATTAAGCAGTGATTTTGTAGACATTTGGCTGCACTTTCTCTTTTCCTCTTTCATCTGCAATGAGTGTATCCTCAGGTGAGAAACAGGAGAGTACACTATCAAACCATTTCTTCTCTTTTGCATTACCACAGAAGACAGGTTGGCACCATTGCATACTTGTACCCTAAAGTATTTTGTTTCATCAAGAACAACAAAGAATTCTGCAACAGCTTAAAGAGAATCATTTTAATGCAGTCTGCAAAGTCAATCTTCAAAGAGTTCTATAGCAGCTAAAAACAACTGAAAGATAACTATTTTATTATAATCTAAAATGTTGTAAAGAACCATTCCATTAAATGTATCTGATTTGCTTGCTGTAACAATTGTGTTCATCTTTAATTTGGCTGGAATAAGAGTACTTAAATTAAGTATTTTTCCACAGCATTAAGTAAGACAAACAGTACAATAACAACAGAATTACAGTATACTCATTGCTGTTGTGGGTAAGAAACCAAACGAACAATGTGGTCAATTTGTTGGGCTTAGGAAAGCAGGGATTCTCTACCCCCAAAAATAATTAAAATGTATGCCATTTAGTTAGTACATTAAGTTGTATAATGGCAGGTAAGACTCAATGGATAACATTTGACTCCTCTTTGTTATGTTCAAAATATAGAGCCTTATACTGAGAATTAAAGCATGGGCTTCAGTACATTTTGATGTAGTTGTTGTGGAGATCCAGCATTTGGTAAAAAGGGAGGTCCCTGTTTAGTTAAATTGTATACAAGACAATTCATTGAGGCCTACGTCTGATCAGGCAGTCAGCTGCATGGTTAGAGACCATATGTTAATATTATTTATTAATGTTAGCTACTATATTTGGCTTTCATTCATTTTATATTCATTAGCAAGGAGAAAAGTTATTTTGATATAAAAGGATATATGTGATATAACCAAGGGCAAATTGCAACTTGTAAATGAGGATTTGAGAAGAAGGGATGGAGAAAGAAGAAAGATCAGGAATGTGTAGTATTTTATATGCACCAACAAACTGAATAACAAGTAAGAAGAATTATGAGATGATCCATAGTCTTAGTATTTGTACAACATAATACAACATTAAATCTTGATGAGAAGAAAGAATATACTTAAACTCTAGTCATTGAGGACATTCTATTTCTATCAAAGAGTCAGCTGTGGTTACTATTATATCTGCACTGGCATAGTGCTTTGCTTCAGCTATAGTCTGGAAATGTGTTTCTGGCCAAAGTTCCAAATTGTGGCTACAATAAGGAAAATGGGCAGATGTAATATTAGCTCAAATTAGCCATAAAACTGAAAGGAATTCTCTCCCACCCTTTAAATTACAAGGACTTCAAACAGTAGCAAACTCAAGATTCAGGTGTACAGTAGGTAGATCATGTTCTTTTATTCCTGCTATAAAAAAGGCTGTGCAACTTCTTTCAGGATGAGAATCACACCCAGCCCTGGAGTGGAGTATCAGATGCCATCCTTTCCAAAATAAGGAATAAATCCAGAATGAAAACAAAATATCTGGTTTATATTTAAAATTAGAAGCTGCTTTAATTATTTACTTTCCACTCATGTACTGAACATTGCTTTCTTCGATTACAATGAAAATTAGAATTGAGGGGGGAAAAAAGATTTGGAAGGGTAGCCATATGTTGCCCTGGGTCTTACAACCCAACCAAAAGAAGGAGAATAAAAATGACAGTTGTCTATAGGAGATATTATATTTTTCTATCTAGGTTTTCTTAAACCAGTTGAACTCAAAGCAGTGTTTGCAAATGTATAAAGTGCTAAGCTTGCACAAACTCAGGTGACCTTTTTGTTCAATACTGTTTTACACTCAGCTGGATGAAGAACTGGAATGACAATGCTTAAACCAATGAAGAGATCAAAGCTTCCAAAGTGCTTTGCAATGGATTTTTTCATGCAGCTATTTCAATAAGAATCTATTTGACCAGAATGTTAATAAAATAAAGTTTACAATGTCAATTACTGTACACTTGAGCTAATATTAACTGGATCTTCCAAAGAAAATATTAAATTTCTTCCTAATGCAAAGAGGCTACTAGGAAGGAAGAAAAGATTTTAAACTGGAAAGAAATTAGATTGCGCATCATGCTACATCACAATGTTGGTTGTTTTAGCTTGGAACAGTAGTAGAACCAGCTACTGTAGCAGTGTTTGTGAACCAGGCCAGTGTGTCTTATTCTATAAATCACAGTTTAAAGGATTCCACATTGTTATATGTAGTCATTTCTCTTGTGTAATTTCTAATAAAGGGCCTTTCCCCTCTTGTACCTCAGTATGGCAGAAACACGCCCTGGCAGCATCTTTTTTCTGTTGTTGGGTTTGTTTGTTTTTTGTCAGCTTGTGAGTGAGACAGGATTAAGTCATCTTTAATTGTACCAATTAATACCAAAATGGTATTTTCTCTTTTCTGATATTATTCATGTGTAATCTAGAGAAGGCTCTAATGCTGGGAAAGATGGAAAGAAATAGAAGAAGAGGATGAACATCAGCAAGATGGATGGACTCAGTGGCTATCAGTGCACTGTTGAAAAATTGGAGAGGCCATGTTAGAAACAGATTGTTATGGAGAAAATTTGTCTATATGGTTGCTACGAATCAAATCAGATGTGAGGGCCCATATTCAATTAAATCAATCTATGTGCAAATTATGTAAAATTTGTTATGCTTTACCATCTTATCAACCAATGGAACAGTTTGCCTTCAGATGTTGTGGGAGCTTCATCAGTGGGAGCTTTCAAGAAAAGACTGGACTGCCATCTGTCAGAAATGGGCAGGGGGGTTGGACTAGATGACCTACAATATTCCTTCCAATTCTGTTGTTTTATTCTATTCTATTCCTTATACTGGAGGTTAAGTTAGGTGTCCACTGGTATTGAAGTACCACTTAGAGGTTGTTTCAGACTGATGTGGGCATGCTCTCCCTTTTGGTCCCTCATTAATCTGACCATTATTATGCCTTTATTGTGTTGTTGTTTTTCTAAAGAGCTAAATATATAATGTTGTGCACTGAGCCATCAAAATTATGCAATCAGCTAAAGTGCTTCAACTTCATGGTCCTTAGTGGATTTAATACAAGGCTCAAATAGCAAAATTGTTTATTTTTAACATGGCAATTTCATCTTCCTGTTTTAGTTTTGATATTGTTGTTTTCAAGTACCCCATATAATAAACTCTGCAAAGGAATACATTCTGCCTACATCATAATAACTCCCTTGTACTTTATAAGACAAATACATTCTGTCTCCTGATTGGCCTCTGGGAACAAGTGAGAAAGAACATAGGCTCAATAACTCATTGCAAGTCCATGTGTTGATAGTGCTGTTCCTTTAATGAGTAATGAACTTTCAGAGCTCTTTTCATCCATCTTAACATCCTAACCACATAACTAATTGAGGATCCAAGCTGCTGTTTTAACTTTTAGAAATTAACTATAACCTCACATTTGAAGTACCCCGTTTTGTTCCATTCTGGATTCTTTCAAGGAGAATGATGGTTTAAAATGAATACAGTGGTATCTTGGTACTTGTCATTAATTGATTCCAGGGTGCGCAATGAGTACTAAAAATGATGAGTACCAAGCAAATCACATGGTTAATATGTGACCCTTTGTTTTGGCCAAAAGTCATGAGGCAACTGACCCCAACCAGTTCTAGTTTGCATGTCAAACACCAAACAAATGATGAGTGCTAGGACAAAATTTTCACATCAAAATATGTCGGGTACCAAATTTGACAAGTTTCAAAGCAGTCAAGTACCAAGATACCCTTGTAAATAAATGAATCAAATTCAAGTACAAGACACTCTCTCCTTGAGGCTATCTGTTTATCCCACAAAGTCAGATAGAATGGACATACTCCAATCCCTTCCATGAAATGTTGCCATTTAGCAAGACCTAGATAGTATATCTTTTCTATAGAAGCCCTGGCCCTCTGGGATCCTCAGGCCCCCACACTCTTTTAGAAAGCCATAAAGAATTGGCTCCTAGAAAAAGCACCAGCAACAAAGTACCAGATTAATATGATTTAGATCGCCAATATCCTTTCCTTAGTCACCTAATCCAAGTTAGCATATATAATCTGGCTACCATAGGAGTAATTTAGGAAGTCATTGCTATTTTAAAACCACTTTCACATTTATACTTTTTAATGAGTATTTAATACGCTCACAAACCAGCAACTATTTGCTTGTTATGAACAATTATATATTTTTCTATAGTTAAGGCCACTATCAGAAGACTAGATCATTATTGAATGCTCATTAGAAACTTTTTCATTAGTTTATGGAGGGAACTTTATTTAATTCAAGGTCAGTTTGAAGAGCACCAGTTTGGAAAAATCTGCTTTAAAAATAGGGAAGTGTAAAATTGATGACACAAAATGTGTGACAGTGGCCTAAACTTCTCTTTTATTAATACTCCTTTCATTTTTAGTTTTCAATCTGAAACAAGCCTTCTGTCCTTGGTTTGCAATAGATAATATTTGGAAAAACCCTTGGTTTTCATGTTTCCACAGTACTAACTGGAGCCCAAGTGGAACCATATGGTTTGATCATGAGAAATTTTGAACAACTAAAATAGATTTTCAGCAATGTTTTAAGAGCTGATAGTGATGATGTCCGGCAAATTTCAAAAGGCAATATATTTCATGAGCCTGAAGTAATAACCCCAAGGGTCCTTCCTTTTGTTTTGATCAAATTATCAGTTCCCAAAGAAGACAAAAGTGAAGGATTTCTATTTCAATTCTTAAAGTGTGAACAAGATTGGATAAAGGCACTCTTCAGTAATCTATTGAAGGCTTTACTATAGCATTCCTGAACTTGGACACCCTCCTTATATGTGCATATCAACTCCCATAATTCTCTACCAGCAAGACCATTGACAAGTATTGCAGTATTAAACAAAAGTGTTTTTAAAATAACCAACACTATCCATGGGACTGGCATACTATAGACCTTGTACATGATATTATATATCAATTATTTGTATGGATCCATTTATTTATATTTTATATATCTTTGGTTTTTTGTTTGTTTGTTTGTTTCTGCCTTCATTGTTTTGACAAACAACTCAAGATGGTAAATATATTCAACACAACTTTCTCCTCCTATTTTTCCCACAACAACCAACCCCTGAGATGAGTTTGACTGAGAGAGAGCCCAAAAAGTACTGTGCTTGCTTTAAAAAGAGAGGAAAAATTCTTGACTATTTATTATTATAGTAATAATATTATTTATAAGCATATATTTAATATTTAAATCAATATGCATTATGTACATTGCCTCATAATTCTTACAACATCCCTGTAACATATTTTGAATTGTTCTTTTCTAGAACTAATTTCTTCCCAGGGAGGGTAATTGGCCAGCTCCAGAAATATTACTTATATCAGGAGCTTATGTTTTGGCATTGTATTAATTTCATAGTTCTATTAAAATTCATAACAAAACTATGAATTGCTACCCAGAATTGCAGCAATGACAATTATGCTGCTCCTACCTCTGATGCTTCAGATCCCAATAATAAGAACTACTATCAGTGATTTTCTGGACTATAATTTTGTATTTCTATTAGGGCTTTAGCCTAATATGGAAATAAGTCTAACAGCCTACAGCATCCTTAGGAAGTACGTAGGAAATAAAAATAAAGTCTCATTCAAATCAAATTTGATTCCCAGTGACTCCATGGACATATAAATTGTTTCTCACTGGCTTATTCAGAATTTTTTTGTGCATGTATAACTTTCCAGAAATTCCTCTTCATAAGTTAGCTTCTGAACCCAACAAGTCAGTTGTGCCATTTTTCTACATATAGTTTACTGTTACTTTATTTATTCAGGCTCTGATAGCTATTTGCTTGCAAAGCTGCAATGCAAGTATGAAAGGGCAATACTTATATCATGATGACATCCAGTGCTTTTTTTCTAAAAAAAAAAAAAAGGTGCTGGAACTCACACACGTCATACAACCCGCCTTGCCTACCCTACAAGATTCCATCCAAAAAAGGTGCCGGAACTCCGTTCTGGGCGTTCTATGAGAAAAAAAGCCCTGATAACATCTATTTTTTACAAGTTTGGGAGGAGATGAAATAAAACTAAAAAAACCCCACTTACATTTTGTTCAGTTTTTGCAGTTTTGGTTTATTACTATTCCTGTGCTGATTTTAAGAACAATTAGAACGAATTTTGAAACAATATGCCCAACTTCAGATCATACTAAGCCATAAAGTGGTTTGCTTAGATTTGCCTGTGTTATGTGAACCTAACAAATTATGGTTAATTCAGTAAACCACAAATTGTGGTTTATTCAGTAAACCATACTTGAGAAAGTAGGGGGAAATGTGACACATGTTGCATGAATCTAGCCTATATGAAGCAGGTCAGGTTATTGTTTCTAAGAGCCAGGTTAGCCTCAACCAATGTTTTGTGTTGAATCCAAACAAAGCACTAGTTTGCCTCTTTCATGCTTTCAAAAGTCAAAGGCCATTCTAATGACAGCTTGAAACAGTGATAAATGTAGCTGCTAATCACTTGCTTTACAGCATACCAAGAGTGGGGAAGAAAACTGTGTTGAAATTGCTCTGATGGGATAGAACTGCTTCAAAGAAGAAAGGATTGGGCAATGAAGAGTTGCATAAAGGTGGGTAAACTCTGGGGGTTTCAGCTTGGTTTTGAAAGACCAGAGTCCCAGACCACCGCCCTATATAAACACAGGAGGTGAGACAGGAATTCTTTCAGAGCTGTTGCCCCAGCTCTGTGAAAGAGATTTCTGTGAATCTTTGAAGTGCCTCAGTTCACGTTAAATGGGGGATGGGAGTTCACACTTTTCCTCTCCTCCCCATGATTGTTTAAGTGGGTCAGGGATTTTCCTTCCAGGGAAACTCATGATGCAGACAATGCATCTGTTTTGAGCTATCTTTGTAAAACAAAAGAGCCTGGAAAACTTACTGCTGTGTTGAAAGAACTATTTGAGTTCAGGAGATGAAGAGAGCAAAGTCCACCCTCTTAAAACAATGTTCCCTCCCCACAGTTCTTTTTATCTTGTTTGCTTTCCACTGAACTTGCTTTTGATTTTAATTTTATGGGATATCTTTACATGCAAATTGTATCTTTTAAAGGTATTTTCCCCCTGCAAAATTATTCTTTCACTGCTTAAAAATTTAGGCATGATCCTCCAGATTAGGAAGACTATCTTTATAAAATCTTGAGTTGCAATGTTTAATTGTTAATTTCACAATCCTAGATGTGTTTACTCATAAGAAGATCTAGTTTTATTCAGTTGCATTTACCACTAGCAAGCATTCAGCAGATTATAACCTTGTTAAACAAATTATTTTCTGAAAAAGGCATTTTGATTAACTATTTTTTGGCACAATTGTGGTCATCTCTATTGTATTCTTTATCTGAAAAAACCAAATAAACAGAAATATTTTTTCCTTAAACAATTCCAATATAGGTGAGAAGTTTGGGTTCTGGAGTTTTTGTCTATTAAACAGAAATCATTGAGTGAGACTCAGTATTGTGATCAAACAGATCACAACACTTAGAATATATCCTACCATTATGATATTAAGCAAATTTCTTCAGGTTATTGATTAGGTGAAATCACTGGAAGTGATCATCAAATACACACTTTTAAAGCTCCTTTAACTATCCTTTTAATTGTAAAACCATGGTGGTTGTAATCTCTTAAAAGCAGTTATCCACATTAATGCTTATGTTATTTCTCCAGTCATTTACCTACCAGACTCAAGACATTGCTACTTTTTTCTAGGCTATATGATTGATCCAAACACTCTTAGGAAGGGTGCACTCCAATGAAACAAAGCCTCTTTGTGGGACCCAGGAGATGCAACTTCTAGGTATTGACCTCTACTTTATGGATTGACCTTTGTCTAGATCTATGGTTGGCACTGACCCTTCTGGTCTTTAGAAAAGCTGTCAGGAATTGGCTCTTCTCTTAAAGTATTCGGTCAGGATGTACTGGAGTTCCAAATACATGGTGGTACCTTTTCTGTTCGGACCATCATTTTGGTATTCTTGAATGGTTTCTGCATTGTAGTTTTGTTTATTCTTTTGTTTATTTCATTATTGTGGTTTTATTTATTCTTTTTGCTTGGTTCTATTAAATTGTTTGTAAGCCACTCAAAGTCACTTTAGTTAAGCTGGGTAACATAAAAATATTTTAAATAAATAATTTTTAAAGTATTACTTGATTCACCAATTTAATCCTATCACTTAATTGACTACATATCAAATGCTAAATCATAATTTTTTAAAACAATGTTTTGCTAAAAAACAAACAAACCCACACATAACCCTTGAAGTCAAAAGCAACCAAATCACATTATGGCTTAATACTTAAGCAAGGAGCAAGGTCAAGTAATGAAACATCTCAAAGCAAACTACCAAGCTCAGAGAGCATCAAACCCCCACATAAATCCACAACCGTTTCTTCCCCTAACATTCCCCTCAACCTTTCCTTGTTAAATTTAGTATCAAGTCTAAAAAAGAGTGGTGCTTGAAGAGTGGCTCACAATTTGATTTACCTAAAGACAGTTCTGTATATAATTTGAAACAATACTGCAATCCAATGCCATTACAATAATGGACATTTTGCGTGTGAATACTTTTGGAAGAGAATTTCAGCCAGTTTGAATTATAGCACTCATGAGCTTGGAAAATACTGCTGTAAGCCAACATCTCCTGTGATTCCAGATTGGCATAAGATGAGATGAAAGTGTTTAGAATGAATAATAACAGTAATTAATAAAATACATCATTTTCTTGTGGTGTGTAATGTAAAACAGCTCCGTTTGCATGCAGTCTACTTTGCCTTTATGTCACATTCTAATCTAATCTAGAGTCAAGGTGGGATGAATTGATTGCAATGGATATAGTAAATTCCATTTTGAGGACTGTTGTACAGGTGGGAGATTATTGATTTGTTCTTTATTCCTTTATTTTGCTTCTTCATTGCTTTCAGTCCATAGACTATATTCAGGGATAGTCTTGAGTGAAACATACAGGAGGGAAAGATGAAAGGAGAAAACAGACATAATATGTGTATTAAATATTTATAGAATATTAATTGTTTATTTTTTATTATTTTTCTTTTTTCTGTTTTTTCCTTTCAACTTTAAAAATATTAGGTATTTTTTCTTTGACAATGTATGTCTGTCATAATTATGTATGTGTTTTGTTCCTTTTTTATATAGAGTTTTATTGATATTATAATTTTACAAAATCATAGGTGCTTAGTAAACAACATGTTGTCTGAGTTCATTTTTTAGTTAATACATTTTAGAATTATTCTATGTCTTCATTTTCTTTGTTCTTCAATATCACTCTGTTAGTTTCTACACATTCTGGCATTTTCTTAATCCCTTCTTCAAATGGTATTCTTCACTTTTCAAACACTAAACAAATGCAATTCTTTCTGCTATTGATCCATATAACATACAAACAACATTAAGTATATAGTTCTTCATCATATTTTTTTAATATTATATCTACTAGATATAATGTTCTAGATTACAACATCTTTTCTATCCAATTCATGTCCTAATTTTATTTGCAGTTGAAATCACCTTATTAAGCCATATTCAAACACCTTTTCCTTTTTCTGTAATTTTTTAAAACCAATAAAAAATTAAAAAGAAGAAAATGAACAAAGAATAGAATATAATAGAATAGAATAGAATTCTAGGTTATGTCAACTTCTTTTTTGAATATTAAATAGATCAATAGGTTTGATTAAAATAATGTATGCCCTCCTTCTAAAATAGCCAATGAAATGGATCATTTCCCTCAATTAATATTAATTTTAGCACTTATGTGGAAAATTGATCCCTCTTTTGGACATATTTATGCAATATGGTGTCTCCTTAAATTTCACTTTCTCTATTATTATTTTGGATTTTTTTTCAGTTCTTGCATTCATGCAAACATTGTTCTCTTGGGGCTAGGAACTGGGTTAAATTATTTTTAATTATTAGTGAATTGTACAGGATGTTACGAGACCCTATGTTGGACACCAGGGACAGGTAGCATTTGAATATCATCACATAAATAGGATAGTACATTTTCTGAAGCCAGCTTTCTATCTCTGCTTAGGAACCCAATGAAGTAGTATATCTTTTCCATTATTGAATTTGCCCTGAATCAGCATTAAAAGTAGGGCACAGTTTCTATATCAAAGGAGGAGAAGCTGAACAAAATCTAAGCCGGACAATGGGAGTGGAGAGGTAGTGATTCAAACCTATTATGGAAAAAGAAATTGCATTGTATAAGAAGAAATCTGATAAATCAGAACAAATGCCAATCTAACCCAGTATTCTGTGTCCAACAGAAGCATTTGGGAAGCAGCAAAGGAGATAAATACATCTGTCATAAGACCTTTCCATTTTTACACCCAACTACAGCACAAATATATTATGGCAATCTTTTTTCCTGCTATGTTCCCACCATGTTGTGTTCAACTAGCTCTCAACCATGGCCAAGGCAGTTGAAGTCATCCTTACTGGTGTTTAAATGATATTTTCACTCTTATTCTGACACTGGCTAGGGGTTATATGTAATAAATACCTGTATGTAAGAATGAATTGCTATTCAGCATAAGTTTCCAGGCGGATTTGTAAATTTTAACAGTAGCTATAAAGCATTGGTAATAAAAACAGTATGCAGAGTATCAAACTGGGAAAGTTTCCTCATAACTCTAAGCTGGCCATATTCTAACTGCTATCAGTCTATTTTCCTTCAAATAGATCCATTGCCACTGTATCTGAATGATGGACTATTGCCAAAATTAATCAAAGAGGGTATCAACAGTGTGAAATAATCTTCCTTGGCAATCCTTTATTTCTTATTCATATCTTTAAAATGGACATTTTCAAGTGTTTAATCAATTCCCTATTTGTCCAGCTTGATGGAGTGGAATGGTTAAGACACATTTCCTTCCCCACCACATTTGACATAGCAAGCTACGTGCCAGGGTTTTCCTGGTGGAAGTGAACTCTCTTTGAGTGACTCTTTTACAACTCAGCAAACCACACCCTGGTAGAAGATAAATAGAACAGTTTGTATCTGCTTGTGTGTACTGTACTTTGGCTCTTTACGTCAGCTTTTGCACACGTGTGGCCTAAAACATGTATTTTGCCTTGTAAGCAATAACTATAGAAGAAATATGAAACTACCAAGCAACAGTTAAGAGAGAGAGAGAGAGAGAGAGAGAGAGAGAGAGAGAGAGAGAGAGAGAGAGAGAGAGAGAGAGAGAGAGAGAGAGAGAGAGAGAGAGAGAGAGAGAGAGAGAGAGAGAGAGAGAGAGAGAGAGGAACAAGTATAATGAGCTAATCTGCTAAATGTTCTGACTATATTTGTAACTTCATATATTCAAAACTTTTCTGCAGAGATGGTTTGGACTTTTTAATGCTGGAAGCTGCACTTAAAATGTGTCACATATCTCTGAGAAATGATGCAAAATGAGCATGATCATAATGCATATAAGAATAAAACTGGAATGATCAATAGTTTAATGCAACTGCAAAGAAGGTCAATAACATCTTATGTAGGATCAAAAAGGCACACAGAGTTCCTTATTACAAGAAGTACATGGCCTACTCTGCCATGATCAGACTTTGCTTGGAATATTGTGTTTAATTCCATACACTTTAATTTAAGAAAGACACGGATATGCTGGGGCAAGTCCAGAGATGGAAACCAAATCCCACAAGGAATGGTTAAAAGACCTAGATATATTTATTTCTCAGAAGAGAATGGTTAGAGAGTAGATGATAGTTATTTTGGATGTATAAGTAGCAGTCACATTGTAGAAGTTTTGGACTTCTCACTTGTGGGCTCACTTTTTCCAAAGGATAAGTATCAGCACTTTAAGGTAGCCCAAACAAGGAAACCAAAGTTATGAATGCTAATACTATTTTTATAGAAATTTGCAAGCCTGAATTTGGTCCCCCTCCCCCCTTGCTACTTTTATCTTATCAGAACTAGGGAGGGTCAAGTCTAAGACATTTCTGTTTTGGAGGCTTTTCTTTCTAGTTGTTCTCACAGCCAAAATAAGACTAGAACTAATGCAATTTCAAGAATGTAAATACAGAATTGATTTTAAGAAGAATTTCTTGAGAATAACAGTTGTCACTTGGTGGAATAGGTTACTCCATGGAATGGTTTTTCCCCCTCTTCACTGGAGATTTTCAAACAAAGGCTGGATAGAGTTAAATCCTATAGTGTGCAGGAGATTGCATTTGATGACATCTTAAGTTCTTCCAAATCTATGAATCAATATTTTAATATATTTTCTTTTAAAATTTTATGACTTTTTATTTGTTTATTTAGTTTTTGATTTATACATTTTATTTCCATCAGGAATGTGAGGTGGCATATAGCACTTTGTCCTCTAGTTTCCCTATAGTCATAAATATTTAAAATAGATTTGTAACTAGATCTTTAAAACAGATTTGTAACTGTGAGAACCAATGATAGCTCCAAAGTCCTCTTGTGAACCTCTGTGGCTGCAGAGGGACTTGAAATAAAAACTCTCCAAGACCTGGATCAAAAATGTAACCATTATCCTTTCCTTAGGGATTATGCTACAACTGTCATGCATTCCCTACATGATTGCAGGGGCAATCCATTGAGATGACTTACACTGGTCTAGCTTGTGTACCTCGTTTTTAATGGAGTTACTCCATTTTAGAAAAGCAGTAACATTGAGTGTGAATGGGCACACATGCTAAAATCTTGCCTGGAATAAATTCTTCATTACACTCCCATTAAGAAATGTCGAGAAAATGGAGATGCAAATTTGGTGTAAAGATTAAAAGTTATGTATCCTTTTGACCAATGTGTTTGTATTCCTTCTTTGAACATAAATAATGTAATTGTTTCTTTCACACTTTGAATTATTTGTCCAATACAGTATGTTGTATGTCTTTTCC
Source organism: Protobothrops mucrosquamatus (assembly GCF_001527695.2). NCBI lineage: Eukaryota > Metazoa > Chordata > Lepidosauria > Squamata > Viperidae > Protobothrops > Protobothrops mucrosquamatus. Next base: position 1,183,994 of record NW_015386433.1, read on the forward strand.
ACAACATGTGCCCAATAGCAATTATAACATTTTATATTGTCATATGATGTGAAGTTATATAGATTTTTACAATAAGGACAGTGATGGTCATTTGTGTCTCAGTGACTATTAATGTATTTATCTACTCTTATAACTCTGTATAGCATTTTGCGGTTGAGAATACAAATGGCCCTTCCTTGAGCAGCTTTTCCTCTAAAAATGGAAATAGAAGAAACAAATTTAGTTTGAGTAATAATTAACATTAGACTGAAATTAGGGTTGATGAGTTTTTGTAGTTCAGTGGCTGAATTTATCTATGATTTACTGTATTCAGTTATCTGGGTTACACAAAGTATCCCAAGACAATGAATAACCATACTGGTGGATGTGTAGGCAAAAAATGGTAAGACAACAATTATCCTACTACTTGATAAGATAGAAAAATGTGGGTTAGACAGTATCACCACCAGATGGATTCGTAGCTGGCTGACTGGCCGTACTCAGCGTGTAGTCCTCAATGGAACTGCATCTACATGGAGGCAAGTGAGTAGTGGGGTGCCACAGGGCTCTGTTCTGGGCCTAGTGCTCTTCAATGTCTTCATCAATGATTTGGATGAGGGGATAGATGGGGAACTCATCAAATTTGCAGATGGCACCAAGCTGGCAGGAATAGCCAACACTCCAGAAGACAGGCTTAAGATACAGGAGGATCTGGACAGACTTGAACACTGGGCGCTATCTAACAAAATGAAATTCAATGGTGAAAAAAGTAAGGCTCTACATTTAGGCAAGAAAAACCAAATGTACAGGTATAGTATAAGGGGTACCTTGCTCAATAGTAGTAACTGTGAGAGGGATCTCAGAGTCCTAATGGACAATCATTTAAATATGAGCCAGCAGTGTGCTGCAGCTGCCAAAAAGGCCAACACAGTGCTAGGTTGCATTAACATAGGGATAGAATCAAGATCACGTGAAGTATTAATACCACTTTACAATGCCTTGGTAAGACCACACTTGGAATACTGCATCCAGTTTTGGTCACCATGATATAAAAAAGATGTTGAGACTCTAGAAAGAGTACAGAGAAGAAAAACAAAGATGATCAGGGGACTGGAGGCTAAAACATATAAGAAACAGTTGCTGGAATTGGGTATGTCTAGTTTAATGAAAAGAAGGACGAGGGGGGACATGATAGCAGTGTTCCAATATCTCAGGGGTTGCCACAAAGAAGAGGGAGTCAAGCTATTCTCTAAAGCATCTGAAGGCAAGACAAGAAGCAATGGATGGAAACTAACCAAAGAGAGAAGCAACCTAGAACTAAGGAGAAACTTCCTGACAGTTAGAACAATTAACCAGTGGAACAACCTGCTTCCAGAAGCTGTGAATGCTCCAATACTGAAAGTCTTTAAGAAGAGATTGGACAGCCATTTATCTGAAATGTTATTATTATTATTATTATTATTATTATTATTATTATTATTATTATTATTATTATTATTATTAGTAGTAGTAGTAGTAGTAGTAGTAGTAGTAGTAGTAGTAGATGATTGTTAAGTCCGGAGAATAATGGCGCTTGAGACGAAGCATTTCTAACAAGTCTTTATTCTCTGCTTCCAATCTACGAACAACCCGAGCAGAGGCAC
>NW_015386433.1:1188114-1229326 GCF_001527695.2 Protobothrops mucrosquamatus
CACCCCCTACAACCAACACGTCTAGGGGGCCTGCAAAATTCTTGTACTGTACACCAAGGGTGGCCTCCCCCTTAACGCACACTTTAGAATTTTGGAAATCCGTAAGGATTACATTAGAGGGCCTTAGGGAAACTTTCTGGCCACTGCTGCTGCAGACTTTGTGAAATGTATTGAGGGAGATTATGGATAGGGCAGACCCCGTGTCAAGTTCCATTGATAATGGAATTCCCTGCAATTTCACTTTAAGTGTTAGTTTCTTTTTAAGGGGTTTGTGTGTGCTCATTCTTAAAATGTTCCGGCGTGTTGCACAGAACCCCACCCTGTTTTGACTGGGCACCCTGGTACCTTTCAGATTCAATTCTTCCTTCGGTTGTACCTTCTGTCGACCCAGGCAGACCGCAGCGATGTGGCCTTTCTTTCCGCACGCTCGACAAATGGCGGAACGGAACCGACATTCTGCTTGCTTGTGGTGTCCACCGCATCCGAGGCAACGAAGCTCAGCTGGGCCCTTGTCCTGACGATCTTTGGACCTCCTCCCAGCTGCTTGGTAAAGCTTGTCCACCTCTTCTTCAGGATCTTCTTCCGAATCCTCTCGCACGTCTTCCTTGTGAATAGTGGTGGTCTCTGGAGCGTTTTGCTTAGGCCGCATGTTCTTGACCGCCCCACCTGCAGCTTCTTCTGCTGAAACCTCTCGCAGAGCATCTTGGAAGGAGACATCTTCCCTGGCGAACAGCCTCTGCTGTAAGTCTGTGTTCCTCAGTCCGCAAACAAAACGATCACGCAGTCTTTCCTCTAAGTCCTTGAAATCACACGGTTTAGCTGCTCTTCTCAAGGCCACAATGAATTCTTTTGCTGATTCCCCAACTCGCTGATCTCTCTGTTGAAATGTGTGCCTCCAAGCCATGACAGATTGCTTGGGCTGGAAATGTTCCTTTAAAACTTTCTTCAGATCGGAGTATGATACCGTTTCCAGCGAGTCCGGGGCGATTAGGCTCTCGGCGATCTCAAAGGCATCTTGCCCACAAACGCACAACAATGTGGCAGCCTTTAAGCCTTCCTCTCTTATCTGGTTTATGCGGAAATACGTCTCGACTCTTGCAACATAAGATTCCCACCTCTTGGGGTGAGAGACGTCGAATTCCGCTAAACGCCCGACTTTCGCCATGATCGAGGATCAGGGTCTTCTTCTTCAGCCGCACGCACCCTCCAGCGATTTCGTACTGGCAGGATAACGTTGACTTCCACGCCGTTTTCTCTTCCGGACTTCTTTGGGTGAGTCTTCAAGCTTTCCTAGCTGTATAGACTGAATCCCACCTTCGTTGCCAGTGTTAAGTCCGGAGAATAATGGCGCTTGAGACGAAGCATTTCTAACAAGTCTTTATTCTCTGCTTCCAATCTACGAACAACCCGAGCAGAGGCACACAGGCCTCTATTTATACCTTCTGATCCCCGGGCAAACACAACCAATCACGAGGTGGTCTTTTCCCGCCTTGTGCATGCGCGCAAGGCCGGCGCCACTCAGTCTGGTCCCGGGCAGCTTTTGCAAATGCCCGGGACTCTTGCAACGTCCCGAGACTGCTTTTGCAGGCTCAGGACACAACAACGATGATGATGATGATGATGATGATGATGATGATGATGATGATGATGATGATGATGATGATGATTATCCACTCTAGATGAGTTCCGATCACCAGGACCAGATGGTTTACATCCCAGAATTCTTAAGGAGCTGGCAGACATGTTCTCATAACCACATCTTTCACAGATCTTGGAGCACTGAAGAAATACTAGAGGAGGGGAAAAGAGCTGATGTGGCTTTCCCCCCCCCCAAAAAGGAGAAAAATGGATCCAGGAAACTACAGATCTATCACCCTGACATCAATATCTGGGAAGATTCTGCAAAAGTTAATCAAGCAATAGATCTGCAAACACTTAGAAATATGTGAAAATATTACTAGAAGCCAACATGGATTTGTCAAAAACAGATCATGCCAGACAAATGTTACTGAATTATTGGATAAAATGACTAAATTAATGTATCAGCAAAATGCTGTGGACATAGTATACTCGGGATTCAGTAAGGCCTTTGACAAAGTAGACTACAGTTTACTTTTTGGTAAGATACAAAAATGCAGGATAGACAGCATTACTACCAATGGCTTCATAACTGCCTAACCAATCACATTCAACATGTAGACCTCAATGGAACTACATCTACATGGAGGGAAGTATGCAATGGGATATTCCAAGGTTCTGTCTTAGACCAAGTACTCTTCAACATCTTCATAAACAATTTAGATGAGGGGATAAAAAGAGAACTCATCAAATTTGCAGACAACACCAAGCTAGGTGGAATAGCCAATACTTTAGAAGATAGGCCTGAGATCCAGAAGGATTTTGATAGATTTAAACACTGTGCTCTATCCAAGAAAATGCAAGTCAGTGGTGAGAAAGTAAGGCTTTACACTTAGGCAAGAGAAACCAAAAGTACAGATATCTGGCTAAACAGCAGTAACTGTAAGAGGGACCTAGAAGTCCTAATGGACAATCACTGAAGTGTGAGCTGTCAGTGTGCTGCAGTTGCTAAAAAAAAAACAATGCAGTCCTAGGCCTCAAAAATAGAATGATAGTATCAAGAGCACATGGTTAGTGCTGCTGTATTTTGCTTTGGTGAGACCACACTTGAAATATTGTGTTATGTTTTGGCCATGATGATACAAAAAAATATGTTGTTGAAAGTCTAGAAAGAGTGCAAAGAACAACAAAGAGTATTAGGGGGCTGGAGGCTAAAATATACATGAATATGAATGGTTGCAGGAGTTGAGTATGTCTAGTCAAATGAAGAGAAGGACTAGGGGTGACATGATAGCAGCCTTCCAATATTTGAGGGGCTGTTACAGAGAACAGGGGGTCAACCTATTCTCCAAAACACCTGAAGGCAGGACAAATAAATAATGGATGGAAGCTTACCAAAGAGAGATCCAACCTAGAACTAAAGAGAAATTTCCTGCTAGTGGGAATAATTAATCAGTGGAACGATTTGCCTCTAGAAGTTGTGGGTGCTCCATTATTGGAGGTTTTTAACAAGAGATTGGACACCATTTGTCAGAATGGTATAGGACAGAGGTCCCCAACCTTTTGGCACCAGGGACCGGTTCCTTGGAGAGAGGGTTTTCCGTGAAATGGAGGGTAATTTTGTGTGCTGTCTGCATCTTGCAGATGGGGCTTTGCTTGTTTGTGCAGACCGATTGCTGGCATGCCATGGCCCGGTACTGGTCCATGGACCAGGGATTGAGGACTCCTAGTATAGGGCTTCTTGCTTGGGCAGGGGTTGGACTAGAAAATCTCCAAGATCCCTCCATCTCTGTTATTCTATATTCTGTATTACAGAATATAGAATTACAGAATAATTCTTCTCTTCCTTTGGTGCTTCCCTCTAGAGAGCAACAGTCAGATCCAACCAAGTTCACTTTTGAAGGCAAAGCCTTTGGGCTCCAACAGTTCTTTTGGAGCTTCAACTAAGGTAGGGGTTAGCTATGTAGGCTCATTCATATAACTAAATGCAGCACAAAGACAATTCACTGTTTTTAAAGGACCTAGTATATGATATTCCTTTCATCTCATCTAATCCCAACCCATTGAAGATGCAGTTTAAATTGATAGATAGCTGATCCAATTTTTCTCTTTTGCATGTTGCTATCTTTCTATACAAGGATCTATAATGTCTTGTTAATGATGTTGTTGATGATAAAGTCGGGGGGGGGGGAGTCATTTGAGGGTGTTGTGAGCATCCCTCTTTTTCTCTGATTATAGATACTGACTGTTATGATAATTTTGGCTTGGAGTGGAGGAGAGACTGGACAACTGGTTTCTGCCAAGGAATATATCCAAGTAATATTAACAGGCTAATTCCAAATTACCTCTCAGGTCTTAGACTGGATCCTTGTCTACATGCATTTATCATTATTTTGAAAGGCTGCTGGATATTCATGGGATTAGGGGCTCCTGGATTATACTAATCCAGAAGGCTGATCTTAAAATGAAAAAGAGCTGAATTTTTCTAGCTTTGTGATGAAGGTTTGGCCTTAATGATATACATTGTGCATTGTCTGCAGCTTCTACTGAGCAAGGTGTTAGGGTTTACCTTCTACTCTTTTTATTATTTTTATGAAGGAAAGGCCATTTTGCTTACTTCACTGACTACTTCTAGATACTGCCAGGCACCGTGCTGTTGGGTCAGTGCTGTTATTCCCTGAGCATTTAGCAATTTGAGATAGGAATTAAAGTAAAATGGACAATAGCTCTGATGTCTGCTTTTTGGAACAGGGCAACAGAGAGTCATTTTGGTGCCCAAAGTTCCTTGCAGTTCCTCTAGTGCAATTGCAGTGACCTGTGATTGAATCTATTTCTGAATATTTGTTTACCACTCTTCTGGAAGAGCACCAAACCTGCCCCAAAGTAGCCTGGGAAAGTGGTTGACGGAATGAAATGGGGGAGGGGGATATTGTCTGATGTACTAGGGAGCTCCATCCCACCTCATCAGCACCTTTCTGCATTTCATCAATTTGTCAGCTATTTTTTGGCACTGGATTAAGTAACACTCTTCTAGAAGGATGGTAAACCTGTGTTCAGAAAGAGCAGAGGAGTGACTTTGCAATGCAGAGAACCTCTGGGGTGGCAACTTGTCACTTGGATTTTTTGAAAGGTATTCATTCAGGCACTTATGCTGACTGTGGTAATTGGTTCTCACTGTGATAAGAAAGTCAGCAGCCATTTCAAAACAATTTTACATATGTGCCCACACCAGTATTATTGGTGAGTTGGGCAGCTAAAAAAATAATTAATTCAGTGTGTGGGTGCAGGATTGAGGTTTCCTCAAAAGAGGCAAGCATCCTCTCCCTTGCATCTAAGAGAGTGCAAGAGGGGGAAAATGGGGCTGCAAGTGTTTGGAATGATCTAGCTAGTTTATTCTAATAAATCCTCTTTCTCTCACTTCAGGGAGACTCATTAATCTTTTTGTTGTTAAGGAGGTTTGACACCAAGTCTCCCATAAGTAAGCAATATGGGAGAGGAGGGAACAGAGCAGGGGAATCCACCAACTGCTACCTTTAAATGGTTGAGCACTAAAGCTGCGAAGGCCACTAGTTTCCAGCTCATCACTCTGGGGCAACAATGACTTGATCTACTTTCCTCTGATTGAAAATTTGAAAACTCCACATTAATGCATTACTGAGAAAAAAACCCTCATTATGTTCTTTCTTGTCCTCTCTACTTTTGCTGCTGCAGTTTAGCTTAAGACACAATCCTGTGAAACTCAAGCAAATAGCTTAAGTCTGTTCTTTTGTGGACATAACTGACAAGCCAGCCAAATGAGTGCCTGCCTTTTTTCCCAACCTGAAAAAGCAGGAATTGAGACAAGATTCTTTTATTGTTATATTGTATTATTTAACAATCATTCCATGGTTTCTTTGAAAAGGAAACTTTTTATTTTCTTAGCTAGGTTGGGTTTCCTGCACAACAGCTAACAGGCCTCCTGTGATGATGACCTAATCATTTGTCTTGGAAATGTTCCCATCTAAAATACACTTTAAAAAAAAAAATAGGCCCACTGTTTCATAGAATGCAATGTTCTGTGTATGTTTCCAGTTTGATAATCAACCAAATAGGTAATTTAAAGCTTCATGTCATTAATGGACACTTAATGGAGGAAAGGCTAGCTAGGAAGGAAGATTGAATAATGCTGGTGTTTTAATCCAGTATAACATCTGCGGAGGCTGTTATATTTATCATTATTTTTGAATTATAAAAAGTAGTCATTTTTTTAAAATAATTAACAGCATTTTATTTGGAATTTTGTGTAACTGTACTCACATCTATCTAAATGTCTTGTGAAATTCAATAGCAATTTTCCCCACAAAATAGGCATAAGGTCTGACAATTTTAGTACTAGAGGGTGCTAGTTTGCAACTTATTTACTTATGATGAGTGACGGTCATAGTAAGTAGAGCTGGATCAGAATTTAAGCCTGATAATATAATGGGAGAGTACTTAGAAGCCTTCAGAGTCTCATTGTACATCTTTTTATTGAATGTCCTGCTCAGTGATGGTTTGCTGTTTAAATTAATAGCACTATGGGTATGGGAATGAATCTGAGAGCTTGATGGGCTCAAACTATCTGCTTGGGACATAGGGCAGACCACTTCATTAAGTTCATCTAGATAAACACTCTACAGATTGCTCATAAAGCACCCAGTGCAATACTGAACATATAATTTCAAAGCCCTATGGAATGAATGTATCATAAAAATATATATTTCCATCAGTGGAGGAAAGAAGATTAAATCAGTATAGTAAAAACATAAATATACAATTAATTCCAATTGTGGTACTGAGATATACTCCCTCCTGACATTTCCATTTAGAACTAAGTGTAGGATTTCTGTAAATGTCATTATTGTTGAAGTTCTTGCTGCTTTTGAGAGAAATAATTCCAATTGATAGCAAAACTTCAGTTTAATAGACCTCATTATAGCAGATATTGGATACAATGGAGATTTATTTACTTTCATTCAGATCTAATAGAACTTTTCTATTTAGAAAGTAGGTGGGTGGAGGGAATGACAGATCATGCCAATAGTGCAAGGTTTACCTCCTCCAGTTTAGATTGCTATTTTTATAGCATTTTTTTTGCTGATGTGCAAACAAGAACAAGGAAACACTATATTTCAGTACGTGGCAAACCTGCACAGTGAGTCATAACGCACAATTGGACCTTGAGCCATTTCCAATAAAACATTGCCTGAGAACTATCACTAGTGATCTTTGTTTATTAACCACAGATTGATTTGAGCAGTTTATTTGCCAAAAGACAGATAAAAGACTCTAGTATGCAGCTTCCAGCATCAAAGGATCAGAACTAGAACAACTTATCTGAACTGAAGAAATTGGGTCTCTTTGGAGAGAGATACATCTGTCTACAATTTTAGTCTGCACCATCTAATCATTCATAGTACATCTCTGACTACTAACAGTATGACAGGATTTGAAATATATCTCTGCCTTGAAACTAAACTGAGCTGTGACTCAGCAAGAATCTGGACAAGAAGCAGCATCAACCAGAGCAGTTTTAAGATCATACAAAATCCATGGGGTAAAGGTTTTAAATGACCAGTCTGACTCAAGTCTTGTTTATGCTGATATCAGTTGCAAGAAAAATGTACTTTTGTGCACATAGATATGAATTCAGTCAGCATATACAAAATGAATTTCAACTATTGACATTATTAATGAAAATAAAAAGTCTAATCCAAAATCCATTTCTTTTACTCTCCTCCCCCAGCATGGAAAGCTTTCCAAAGCTTTTCCTAAATCAGTCATCATAATAAAATAATTTTATTGGAAAAATATTAAGGTTGTCAGTTTACAATATAATAATTATTTTTATGCATTATATTTATGTCCTAATTTTTACCTGAAAAATATTCTTATTTTATCATTATAGCAAAAACCCAGTGTAGTGGATTTGCTTTACAGTTAAATCCTAAAACTGGTGGGTTTGAGCAATCTGTTGGAACACCTTTAAAATTACATGAAAATATTCAGTCCACTGTCATAGGGACCTATGATGTTGGGAAAGTGTTTTTGTTTTGCTTCTGATATCAAGGTGATCCTTGCTCCATAAAAGGGAGTTCTTGTTAAACCTTATTGCTCAAGAGACAGTTGCAACAGAGAAGTCTGAGGAAAGGCAATCTTGGCTTCTTTCCCCCCATTATTTTTATCTAAGATAAAGGGGGCTAAAGCATGTGGCCAGCCTGGCTAGGAGCCTGCTGTGTATACAGGAAAAAGATTGGCTCATTCTGTCAAAAGAGTGAAAAACAAGGGCTGTGCTGCTGTGAGGCTGAGGGATTTTCTAGTTAATCTTCTGTATCTGTTGGATCCTAACTGTTCCAAACAACCAAAATAGTTCAAAAGTTGTATAAGACAAAGCTGGTTTTGAACAATGTTTAACCTTAGTGAAAGACCCTAGTCATTGTGGAGCAAGATAGCTGAAGACCAGATAAATAGCTGCTTCTAAACAATGCAGCTCTCTCTCTCAGGAAGCAAGGTCTTCTGGAAGGTTGATTGGCCAGGCATTCAGTTCAAGGACAGTGTAAATTTGCCATCTTAAAAGATTATCTACCTATCTTTCATTAGATCTTTGGGGGGGGGTTATATTTTAAGTTTTATTATTAAATTCATATTTTAAAAGATCTCAATTTTATAGCAGCTTTAATGAATCTATCCTCAAAAATTCACTCCTTGAAAAAGTAAACAAAACTATTTATTCAATGATAAAATAGTGAAAGTCCAAAACTTCAGGGAATCTACCTCACGGTATTTCTTGGGAATCCTTTTTTTAAAAAAAGATCATTTGTTTATATATCATGCTTATATAATTAGTTCATCTATTTCAATTTAAATCTTGCTTATAGAAAATATTATTTCAATAAATTACTAATTTTAACTACTAGTAATATCCTAGAGAACTATTTACTCACTCTTACATTGTAGTTATTCCTCTTCTGCTGCCTGCTTAATATTCCAAGATTCCATTTCTCTTACATGGAAATTAACAAATTATGAAATTGTTCCACAGTCATTAATACTGCATGCCTTTGTGTTGGTTTCAGTAAATCCAGAAGTGAGGATCTATGATTTTTTTTTGTTTATTTAAAGATCTGTGGCACTTGTCGGGGAGAGTGGAGAGGGGGCAACAGGGGATTCATTGTGCTTACTCCCTCTCCCTGCTATAGTGAGGGTGACTGAAAACTTTTGCCCATGCCTGGGATTCAGCCAGGAAGATTTGCATCTGAGAAGGCATGTTTTGGCTTGTGTAGATCGTTACAAAATATTATTTTTTGATGCAACAACCATGCCTAATGAAGTTTCTGTAATTTTAATATTTCCTTCAGTTCTAAAAAACATATATTGCAATTTCAACTGTAAACATTTCCAGATCCAAGAACTACATATTATATTTATACTTATTTTTCTTTCTCCTTTCTCATTCATTTGCATTTGTCTGTTCTTTTCTTGATTGATTTTTCCCCCAGAGTTTAAGAAGGAATTCACTGTTGTTGTTTTTTAAGACTACTAAACTGGAAGCCGCCTATTGTCAAAATGTCATTTCTTATATGCTGACCATTAAATCTGTCTCTCAATAGTCTTTTAAAGAATCTTTCAAAGTTGAGCCTACTACACATGTTATTTGTATAAAGTAACCATAGAATTAGAAATAAGAGTGCGCCTTGGGCCTAGCTTCTTAAGACACCTCCTCTGATCTTTTATATTCCAATGTAGGTTTCTCATCTTCTGATTGTGTAGAATTCCTGGAGTCAAGAAAACCAACATTTTAGGTTTCCCCATATACATGAGCTTGGGGAAAGTTATACATCAGGATAGCCAACTATTTTGCACTACATTAAATATATATATATATATCTGGCTTTGAAGGACTGCAGGATTCCAAATGTCACTGGATTGAACAAAGTAAAAATATTGATCTTCTGGAATGATTTAATACGAGTTGGGATGAGAATTGGACTGGATGAAATGAAAGCCTAAAGCTTCCTAGATACATACTTAAGAATCTCCTATTTTGCCTTTATAGCCCCTCATGAACAAATCTGGCTATATTTATAGAGGTGGTTAGAGAAAAGGTTTATAATACGTTAAACAAATTTCAATAGTTTAACTGCTTTGCTCATTTGGTCATGACAGAGATTTTCTACATGCTCAGGGATCACAATAGTAGAAATTGAGGAAATGCACAAAGCTTATACTTCATAGATTATTCATCTGCTATACTTAGTAGGATCTGAAGTAAACAGCATATCTATAAGTCTTTTTTTTTTGCTGTTTTGGACAAACAGTACATAAAGGAATAGATGGGAATTATAATTACAATTTATAGAAAAGAAACTGAAGCTAGGGATGAATAGCTGCTCAAAGATCTTGCAATGAATTCAGAGCTACATGGGTTTATTGACATATGTTAATCTCTGGAATTCTAACACCTGCCCACACTAGATGTGAAGCTTGCATAACTATGGCTATATTTACAATTCCTATTAAATTCCACCCATGATGAATATATATAGCCCTATGATTATCCAATTACAGAAATTCCAAGACTTTAAAGAGAATTAGTAAGCAACTTGACTAGAATTAAAAATATAAGCTTAATAACATTAGAACAAAGCTAAGAATGATTCATATATTGAACTTTTCCTCATTATATATAAAGGTTAGAGCCCAGTGATAAATTATAAAATTAACATGCAAAATTTCTAGTCCAGTATCCAAAATCTTCATATTGAAGGCCAGATGTTTTTACTTTGCAGAATAAGACAGACAGTACAGCCCAGTATTGCTGGCAGAAGATAAGGCTAATGAAGGGCAAAGTTGTGAGAATTTTATAGTTTGGTCCCTGAACTTCCTATTAGTTCACTGTCCTCAGGACCCAAGGAGAATGCTGTGCTGTTGCAAGTGTAACAACAAGATGCAAAAGCTTGTTCAGGTGACTTAGAATGTAAGGTACATCATATTATCTTTTATCTCTGGAAGAAAAGCTTCTTACATAGCCCTGAAAATGCTTTCTGGGAAATAGTCCTTTCTGAAGCCTTTTTCCTAATTTGTATTCTGATACCAGGGCACCCATGTTGGCTATTTATTTGGAGAAAACCAGGATGTTCAAGCCTGATACTTTTGCAGTAGGAAAAAGCAGCCATTTGGTCCTTAACTAAATCAATGTATTATTATCAAGCTTTGGTGTAAAAAGGTGGAAAAACAATACAAAAATATATTTAAGTGATCAAAACTTCAAATTATTTACTGAGTTTTGCCTTAAATATCATACCATTTTTGTTTCACAATTTCTCTCCTTTCCCCTAATCTTTACTTAGCATTTCCATCAGATTCTTGGAAGAAGTACTCATAACCTCTCCTGATAGTCTCCAGATTTGGACTAGGAATATACAGAACATTCTATCTTGTTTCATTTGCACTCTTTCCAAAGCCTTTTTCCATCTGCAGGTCTAACAACAATAGCAACTTGTACATAACATGCCTTCAATTTCTTAGTTGAATATGATTTTTATTATTTTATCTATAGTAAAAATAATGTTTTGCCCTAACAATAAAGTTGGTAGGCTTGATGTTCCTTTGAGCTTTTGAATTTCTATTGCAATGTCTGGAATTGGAAGGATTAATCCAGGAAGGGAGAAGCCAGAAAATTTGATTCCAATACTTATTTGACTATGATTCCATGTATACATATGGTAGAAAATTTATGATGCGAAAGGAAATTAAAATAATTTCAGAACAGGCAGAAACCCATATATTGTTTTCTTTCATACATTGTCTTCCCCTTCTATAAGAAGCAAAATAGCTTGAATATAGGGATAGGACCCAGTTCAAGTCATAAGGCAGAATAATGGAGTTGGAAGGGACCTTGGAAGTCTTCTAATCCAACTTCCTGCTCAAGCAGGAGATTCTATACTATGTCAGACAAGTGACTATCTGGTCTCTTCTTAAAAACCTCCAGTGAGGTTTTTCTGAAGGCAAGCTGAAGGCAAGCTGTGAGGTTTTTCTGAAGGCAACAATTCCACTGGTTAATTGTTCTCACTCTGATATCTACAGTTCTTTCATTCCTGGCCAGCATAGTTCTGTTATTTTCTGCACTTGTTTGCTTTAGAATTGCTTTTCTCTTCACAATACTAATATATTCAATTTCTTATAGTCAATTTATATCTAACCTGTAAATTCTTACAATCATAATCTGAGATGGCTTTCTGCCTGCATGAGGATATCTGTCAACAAATTGGATATTCAAGTTAGCTTCCTCTGAAAGTGGACTCATGAATATTCCTTATATGTCATTGCTTACTCTCACTTGAAAATCATGCTGGCTTGCTGCACTGTGTACTGTACATCTGACCACACTATCATTTATCTGGTTGGTGATGATTTCTACCGGGGATAATCCTTGACTGTTTTCAAAATTATTACCTTGTAGTTATCTCATTTTCTTGTTCCTAGATGATTCTCTTCTGGGGAAAAATATCCATTCCCAAATTACTTGTCTGCTACAGCTGATTCTTAGAGCCATAATTCTCAGGGGCACCCATTAGCTTCTGATAAGCAGCAATTTAATAAAACAAACTTTTAGAGACAGAGAAGTTCTGACTTTTCAAAGTTTCATGAAGAAATGCCCTAATTATTAAAACAATTCTTAAGCAGCAAAGGATAGTTTATTCATTGTGAGCAGTCGGACAATAGTTTATTCCTGTTGCATTTTTTTATTATTGAATTGTAAAGGTTGTTCTTGATATGAATTGTCAGATTGAAAACTATCATTCCTCAGTGCCACTCCTCTCCCCATGTCACCCCCAAAATATGCTGAATTTCAGTTCCTACTATGTCAGCTATTGAAAGCATTGCTTAATAGGAAATGATGGGAAGTGAAATACCACCCATCTGAAATATAATGAGTTGGATTGGGTTGCTTAAAACTGTTAAGAAGCAGACCAAGGCCAAATTTTGATCAGTTTCAACAAAGTTGGGAGAATTAAATTTAGTATAAGTAGTCCTTGACTTAAGACCACAACTGAGCCTAAGATTTCTGTTATTAAGCAAAACAGTAAGTTTTGCCCCATTTTATGACTTTTCTTGCCACAATTGTTAAGCTAGTAATATGGTTGTTAATTGAATCTGGCTTTCTCATCTGTTGCTTGTCAGAAGATCACAAAAGATGATCTCATGATCCCAGGACACTGCAACCATCAAAAATATGAACCAATTGCCGAGCATCCAAATTTTGTTCACATGGTCATGGGGATGCTGCAGTGATCATAAATGTGAAAAATGATCAAAAGTCACTTTTTTCAGTGCTGTTGTAATTTCAAATGTTTACTAAATGAATGGTGTAATTTGATTACCTGCATTCTTTTCTTTTAGTACAAGATAATACAAATTGTGCAAACCAAAAGTTACACTTGGCCAATAAATAGTATACAATACTTTAATTCCATTGGCATTTAAATTAATCAGTATTATATAGTTAGTACAAGAATATTAAGTCAGTTAATGGCTGATTGACTAAATCAACTTTAATCTTGAAGAGGGATTTTTCTCAGGATCTTTTCAATGGTACTTTAATCACTATGATCCTGTCGATCTGAATTTGTTATTCAAGCTACCAGGATTGTCACAAGGAAGAATATAGGATTGTTTTAAAGGCCAATAGGCCAATAGGAACATCTAGCGTGACATTGCAATAGAATTTATATGCTTACAACCCTATGATTAAAATAATAACCAGCCTGTCATTTATTCTAACAAATGCAAAATGGGTCTAAATATATGGCTGTATTCCTTGATATTGCCTCCAGCAGGAGTGCCTGAGCAGTCACTGATTGCAATTTGCTTTGTGACAATGGAGACAGGTGATGGAGATGAATAATGTGCAAGGCTGCATCACTGTTCCTGCTGCCTTTATTTTCATTGAGAGGCAGACATTGGGGGGTGGAGGGCTCTGTAATGTCAACAGCAATTCAGTTCCTGCCTCCTTTGCTTTGCACTCAGCCTTTTCTTATTTGCATCTGAATCCATATCTTTACACCTGCCAGGCTGCATTTGACCTGCTAAAATGTCGGTCTCCTTAGTCTCTCAGTCATGTTTTTATACACAACAGCTAAATAATTCTGAGTATAAATGCCTTGTGGAAGGGAAAAGGACAAATGGAAATTCTCATGTATGGCTTCTGCATTTAGCCAAGGACTTTAAGGAAGCTAATGATAGTTTTTGCCATGGGAAGATCTCCAATATTAAGAAAATTTATAGGGGAGTACTGTTTAGTACATGATAGATATGTAGAAACCTACTTCAGGGTAATAGTGAATTGAAAGTCAGGGTTCCCAATTGGTGATTACTGATATCAATATCTCTGGTGATAGTTTCATTGGCATCCGTCATACTCCAAAAAGTACATAGCAGAAGAAAAGCACGTACTTAATTTCCAAGACAGTCTCTGGATATTGCACAGACTATGGAGAGATTCTTGAAAAGTAAGAATGGTGAATGGCTGCAGTCTAGTTCTTTACCTTTCTGAAAGAAATGGAAGGAACTGAGTGACAGGCAGCATACTGATATATTAGAGAAATGGGAGGCTATATCATGGCTGGCCACACATTCTATGAAATCCATTTTACAATGATACACTTATTACATATTCTCAATATTTCAAATATAACCGCTGGCTTAGAAAAATTTTGGACCTTGGCTTAGGACTTAGCTCATAAATATTTCTGCCATAATAAATTTGCTGAAGTGCACCTAGACATTTTCATTCTGTCTTTCCTAAATAAGTTAAATCTGGAACTTTCAGAACATCTTGCTCACTAGCTAATCATTCTGGATTTCAGCATTTGAGAAGAATGATTGAAATATTATCGGTTGTTTAAGTACTTTGAAATGGTTCTTTTTACAGGCCAAATTGCTTCAGGATTGCATTTCATAAATCCCTGCCTCAAATTCAAACAAAGTCTACAAGTTTATTCCTCTATATTAAACCTTTTCACATACATTTTCCTTTTATACTTGTATGCATTTGTTTTGCAAAGTATCAGAAGGGTAATGATCAGGTGCCCAGTCAATTGGTTCTTTTGGATCCAGAGACAATAAAAATTCCAGTAAATAAAGGGATTTTATGTTTTATTATTATCTCACACAAACATATTTAAAAGCTTAACATCAAAAGCATACATAGCAAGTAAGATAATACCCAAATCTCTTACAAGCTACAGGACCCCCTTAACAATGGCAGCAGGGATACCCCTAACATGGCCAGTTTCCACAATACCCAATGCTTGGTTCTGTGCAGGAGTGCCAAACAAAATACAACTGCCTTAATGTTTTTATCAGAACTTGGCACTATGGCTTCATGGCCCTGTTATGATCAGGAGACTGCAAGACCTGACCTTGACTGGGTGGCACAAGGGGATGGAAATTGGAAGTCTGAGACTTTCACTGTGAGAAAAGCTTTGAAGCTATGTGAAGATCCCCACCCTCTCCTTATTCATTAAGCAAGAGAGAAAAGAACTATACAGGCTAGCTGAGCTTGAGCTTTAGATTTCTAGACTTTTCTTAATATGGAGAAATCAAAATATGTCATTTGGTTTTCTGCACTGCCACTACAACATTAAATGCTAGACTGGCATTATGCTTTGGATTGGGAAAGTAGGGATTGGCAATTTGAAAGTCCCCTTTTACAGAAATGAATCCCATGATTCTACTAATGGAAATTAAAATGTGCAATGTTAAAAAGAAATCAAGAAATCAAAAGCAACATTACAAAGGATTGCTACACAGCATCTTAGGCTGTACCCTATACCCTGTATAGAAAAGGGCAGAGGAAATGCCTTTGTGAAAGAGGAAAGGTTCTATTTCCAATAGCATGGCCTGATGGTTTAGCTAGCAGCTTCAGCTGGGGCAGGGGACAAGCAGGACTGAATCATCCTTATATGATATGAATGGAGGAAGAATAAAACAGAGAGGCTTAGGAGAAGAAAGCAAATGGATGGAAGCTGGCCTACAGGATTATGGGAGGACTGGCTTTCTAGTAGGAGCAAAATTGTTACATTCATTCCAGGGACTTAAGCAGGTAGCCATATGTCTTTTTATTAAGCCTGGGGAAAGAGGGAGAAAACACTGTAACCAAAGTCCTGATTTATTGGTGCCTTCCTAATATTGTTTTTCCTCCCATTGTAAAGTCAATGGAAAAAGGCCTGTTTTGTTTCTTTAGAACTGAGTGTGACAATTCTACAAACTATTGGAAGAAGGCCATAGAGAAGTGCCAGTTAAATAAAAATGTATTGAGAATGGTGGCCATTCCTCACCATTCAGTCAGAACTGAAGAAGTTTCTTGGATGAGAAGTAAAATGTTTTCAAAGAAAAAAAAAAACCAAGTAAGTTCAGTTGCCTATTGAACATCATGGGACAGCCAAGATCTGGAAGACTGAGAATCTGCATAGACACTTCTCAGCCTTACCATGGATAGACAGAATATATCCATCCTTGTCTTACTAGATCTTTCAGTAGCATTTGATATGTCTGACCATGGTATGTTTTTTTGTTTTGCAGTGACTCTATTCTTTACTCATATAGCAGTTCTAACTGTCATTAAAGAAGGAAGAAAGCTCGAACTGTTGAGCACTTACAGGTGGATGTCCTAGGAATTGGCTCCCTTTTAGGTCTTTGTCTTCTTAATCTCCTAGCTCCCTGGATTTACATCTCCATCTCTATAGAACTGGTTTCTGCTTGGGGAAGGGAGACCTGGGGCTATTAAGAAAACTGGGCATGCTTTCCTGCTTCTTTAAGATCCTTGGAGGAAATATATTTTTCTAACCTTTTTAATATTTCCTTCTCTGGGGGGCTGACTTCCCAGAGTACTGTATTACCTGCAAGGTGATATTATCTGGTCTAAAAGCCATAATAAAGGTTTTGATTTCTATATGCTGATGTTACTTCCATACATCTAACCAGGCAGAAGCAGGAGATACAGTAAAAGTTCTTAGTTGGAGCCTGAAGAAAGTCCTGATGGGATGGCGCAAGCTTAGAATGAATCCTAACAAGATGCAATTGTTTGTTCAGAAACTTTCTAATTGTAGGAAATTATACTTGATTTTGGGGTCCTCCTGGACTCATTTTATATTAATTGGTTGTCCATGTATGTGCTTTATTGGATCAGGTGTAAGTACAGCAACTCATACCTGTGCTATTCCTGATTAAACTACTGCACATCACTGAAAGTGCTGCCACTGAAGATAACTCAGAAACTACAGTGGGTGTAGATTGTGGTTGATTACCTGCTAATTGATGCAAACTAGCAAATGACATCAATATTGTAGGACAGCACTGATTACAGGCATGTTCCTAGATGGAGAAGTAAGAATGTGGGGTGAAAGAGTAGGCGGCCAAAGGCCAACTTTCGGAGTGTTTACATTGCTCTAGAATAGCTTCCTGCAAGTCCAGGATGGGCAATGTTTGGTTATTATTCATGAAAGTAATTAAGATTAACCTTTTCTTAAGAGCTTTTGGGAACAATGCAATTCAACACATTTGGGGAGGGGCAAGCTGTTTGCTTGCTATGACAAGGAGGGTACTATTAAATAGTTATACTACTGCTTTCACTGTTTTAGAATTGTAAGGTTCTTAAAATAGCTTTGAAAATATATTCAACTATCGTCTGATTTCTTATAGATCACGTTTTATTACATTACATTCTACACTAATGTGCTTATAGTATAGTCTATACAGTAGGAGTGTCAAACTCGCAACGTCACGTGACGCGTTGCGATGTATCGGGCCTTTTTTACCATTGCCAGCAATGGGGTAGGCGTGGTTTCAGCATGACACATCCGGCACGTGGGCCAGCAGTTTGACACCCCTGCTATACAGTATTGTATTCTGCTTTGGGGAATTGTTTTTCAGCCTGGTATGGTGTAGAACATGGTTTTAGTGTGATATAATTTATGACTTTATTATTTTTTAATAACTAACATTTACTCCTTTTCTTACCATTTTGTAATATTTCTTATTGTGCAACTTCAAAGAATAGGACATTTTCTCTTACAACTTGACTTACTTCAAGAATATCTCTGAGGATCTCTATGATGTCTGCAGGATAACATATTTTTCTGAAAAGATTAAAACGTTGCTTAACACAGCTGTTCTTCTGAACTGATAAAAGGCAACTGGAAAAATCCTTAAATTTTCAAATTCTAGTTTACTTGATAACTGATCTGCATCTGACAAGTTCAGACAAGTTAAATTCATTATTCATGCTTTTCACATCATTCTCTCAATAAGTGATTATTTTTCATTCTGCTTTTCAATAAGAGTTCTTAAAATTATTCTCCATTCACTGACTTATGCAAGAAAAATGGAAATGTAATCATTTTGACAATATCCTTTTCTATTCTTTTATGAAGATGCTGAAGAAAATCAAGTTTATTTAATTCATATTCAAAATAGAATTGGAACTTGCAGCTCCAATGTATTTTCTACCACCTAATGTGCTAAGATAAAAATCAACAAACCACATGGGATGATTTTTTTTAAAAAAGAAAAATATCTCAAGATTAATGCTATCATTGTAGTAAGGAAGCCAATGTAGCAATTTAGTTTTAAATTCTCAATCCTTTGAAGGAAAAAAACCCCAAATAACAAATTACTTCATTTTATATTTTTTTGCTAATTGACAAGTGCTTGTTGGTCTATGCATAGTAATCTAGCTTCTGCTTGGTTCTTTAGGGCAAGTGACCCTTGAAAATATCTGTACATGCTACTTCGAATAGGCTTTAGTTATTACACTGATCAAGTGTAAATGAAACTGTCAAATGCTAGGTGCCACAAATTGCTGCATTGGAACACAATGCATCCCCATAGAAGTGTAGTGTTGTAATATTAGGCCTCACAACTAAATCAACAAGTCAAGTGTATCACACACAAATGCCAACGACTGAAATTGTTCCTCAATTTACTCTGTTGCTTGGTTTTATAGATTCAAATAGGGTTTTTTTCTAATCAATCTGCAGAATTTTGGAATTCAATCTTGAACAGTAGGCTCTTGTGTTATGGGCTCTGAGGGTGTACTCTGGCACTGGATGCAAATTCAGTGCTAAATGAATTCATCTAAAACTGCTGGCCAAATTGATTTGTGCCTATTAGGTTATAAATACCAGTAGTATATGATTCATGCTTTTATTTTATTTACATTTATTTATTAGATTAATTTCCTTTTTTATCTTGGGAATGAAGATAGTGTATATAGGTCCACTTCCTTCAATTTTTCCAAGAACAACAGTCCTGTGAGGTAGATTTGACTGAGAAGAACTGGCTGCTCATATATATTTAGTGAATATTGATGTATAGATTTGAACCTGATTTACTACAGCACCTTAACTATATCATGCCAAAACATTTTCTTTCATTATAAACTATTAATGTCAAATGAAGCTATCATTAATAAAACACTGAATGAGCTGTATTGTATTAGGTCCATGAGACATCTTTCTTACCAGAATTTATGCTATCCTAGAAATATAAAATCTATTTCTGTATTTTTATTTTATCTATTTAATCTTTATGTTTTGTCTTATTGTTATCTCTCCATCCATTAGCATAGTAATGAAAGATGATTTAATGTTTTCCTTGGGCATTCTACCAAAGATATAGCTCTGCAAAGGAATTTTTTGCCCAATCAAAAAGTCAAGATCGCAGCTGTGACTGCATGATTTACTCTTTGTAGATGCATGCAATGCCAATGCATATACAAAATAAATGCATATACAAAATACTTCATCTCTTAATTGAAGTTACCACCTTGATTATTTTAATCCACCCCATGTGGACATTTCAGTGTCCAATGCAGTGTCCAATGCAATGTAATAGAAAAAATATATACCAATGACATTTGAACTCCATGAACAAATTCCAGGATGGTTCTTTTGTCCAACAACATACTTTAGAGAAAAGGGTTAGATTGACCTCCCTTTTGTGCGATAGCCTGAAATTTTTGCTTTATTTCTTTTGCAGCAAATACTATTCTATGAAAATATTTTCCCAGGGGAATGTTTTGCATCAACTCTCACTTGTTTTGAGTTAGTAGTCTGGAAAACTTTCATCTAATGAGCTGAAATTCATTGCATTCTTCAATTTATAAATAAATAGCCATATATCTTGCATCTGGGCACTTCTATATCAGGAACAATGATTTGGCCTTCACTTCTCAATGCACTGAATCAGCAATGCAAACAAACAATTGAAAGAATTGTGAATCATTCTGAAAAACAACTGTACTAATTAAACTCATAAACGGTAAAGAGCCACACAGAGGAAAAAGTTGGGGCTTTTATAATATCCATAAAAAATCTTGACTAGAAAGAAGCCCAATCAGATGACCATCATCTTCTATTCTAAACTGATATGTGCTTTTTTGTAGGTCTATATCTTCTGTCTTTTTTGAGGGAAGTGCATTTATTATTTGTGGCCATCACCCTTTGGCTCCTAAGTCCAGCACTGATTTCTTCTATTCAACACAAAAAGCCTGATATAAAGGAAAGAAAAAGTTTGTAAACCTTCTGCATTAGACCCATTTGGCTTGGCTTGTGAGCTACATGTAAATATGAAAAAAACAGAAATTGCAGCTGCTGTTTTTCTGAAAGCATCTGGTTCAATTGCAATTTTTTTTTGTCCCTGATAGGAAATTATAATTGTACTTTTGAAAGATGAGATTAAATTTGGCATTTGGCTAATAAAACAAATAATGGGAACAAACATGTAAGAAAAACTGAACAGAAATATGCCAATATAGAATTACATTTCATATACTTCCTCTTTATGCATGCCCTATCTCTGGCTGTAGATTGAAATTCTGAAGCCATTTAGCTTGCAGTAGCTGTTCTGAAACAAACAGCATTGTTTGGAGTGTGCCGCTTTACAAATTGTATCTAAATAGGTGGATAAAAAGAACTCACTATCTACAAACAATGAAGCATAAATGATAATTAATCAAACAAGGTACAAATATATATATATATATATATATATATATATATATATATATATATATATATATATATATATATATATATATATATATATATATATATATATATATATATATATATATATATATATAACATAAGTGTGTGAGTAATATGTAATTACATCACACTAAAAAGAATCTATTAGCTAAAGTGGCTCAATAGCTTGTGTGGTGTGTAAGATTGAATATAGAAAAGAATGTCACTGGATGTGGTACCTAATCATGTCTATTTTTGATTAAAGAAAGTCTCCTACAGTCAATGTCAACTCCTGATGGCAACAAGGAGATGTTCATATTGTTTTCCTGGCTATAATATATAAATGTTTTGCCTTCAATTTCCCCTGAGATTTTCCTAGTAAATTGCATCCTAAATTGCATCCTAATACAGATTTTTCAAGATCAGACTAAAATAATATAAATGCTATTGCCTGTTGTAAGTTGATTTTTAAAAGTAAGAGGCAGAAATGGGCTTTTAACATGTTACAGTAAATTTTTGCTTTGAACATTGAAGAGATCATATGGCCCATTAGCACATATGAATGAAAATTAATTGAATTTCATTTTTCCCAAATTCTGAGTTGAGAGAGCTAGATTAAAAACATCAAATTTATTGATAGCACAGAAGTTGGCTACTGATCAGAGCATGGAATAGTGTATTAAGGTAATATTACAATAAATAAATGTGTATCTTGAACATGTCAACCAAGAATATATAATAAAACTTCTATATGACTGAAAATTGACATTTTTTGAAAAATGCTTAAACATTAAAATTATTTTTCTTACAGGCAATGTAATACTTTATTTTACATGAATCATTATACATTTTGCTCTGAGCAGATTGGAGTGACATGCAGGGATAGTTAATATTCTATCATTGCCAATGTTAAATTAATATAACTTTTTTATAATAATCAATGTCAATACAGTGCAAAAGGCAAACACTTATGACGATAGGAGAGAATTACACATTCATTTGAAATTGTTATTTGGCTAATGTGTTTTGAGTTAATCAAGGGGGATTTAAAAATGGGATTCAAATGGAGGAGATAATTTCTAAAACTGTAAGACATCTGTAATATTTTCTTTTAGCATTCTGAATGATAGCATGAATTGGACTTGCCTAATGACAGTGTGAAAGAACCCTCTCTGGATGAATTTACACAAAGTGCTAATGAAGACACAGTCTATTTAAATATAGCTGGACAGCCTCCATTCAGATAGCAGCTGGAATAATTGTCTTCAGTCAAAAGATAGAAGCAAGTGACAAATAACAGAATTCATGAAAATCTGAAATGACAATTGACTAAATTCTCATTAGTACTTCTTTTCTTCTTGGACAGCTATTATAATCACCTTGATTAGCATTAGTATTAGCTGTTTGTTACTGGCAGACACCAAAAAGTCAACATAAAAATCTATTGCAGATGGAAAGACAGCAGATCACTCAGAGAATTTGTGATGTAAAGTTGTTAGCCCTCATGGTTATTGGAAGGATAAAAAGAAAGAAAAAACATTAAAGGAGATATGATTGTTGAGCTGCCTGAAGGCTGCTTTATTTGTTTGGGATATAAAGCATATTAGCATTTTTAATCATGTGCTAATTTAATTATGGACTAAGCAGTTTTAGGCAGCCAAACAACTACTCTATATTATCACTGTAGTTTCTTGACTAATGTACTATCACCATATCTATATAAATAAAAATGTACAAATATACTTCCTTGTGTGATAAATAGTTCCTACATAGCTTGGAGAATTTGTAAAGGAAGGTGGAGAGCTTTTAATAATTTGTTTTACCTATGGAAATTTTGCCACTGAGCAGCTGAAAGCTACAGCAGATTTGTTTTCTCAGCAAATTAACATTTATTCATTTTTTAAAGTTAGGCTAAAAGTATTCAGTTTGATTTCTATAGAAACCAAACTACTGTAGGGCAACAGTGATCATTTGCTGTAAACAACAGTGTTCTGAGTGCATAAAGGGTGGAGAAAAATAAAATGCTCTTCTTCCAATTTGGGCTTGGCATCCTGAAAGTGCTGAGCCAGCCTACACTTGCTGGCTGGATGTTTGAGTCATTCTCATTATCGCTTTTTTTTTTGTATCTGTTTTTGTTTGCATAAGTACACTTAGGGTCATATTGTTTTTTTCTTCTTGGAAGATAGCAGAAGGATAAATTACTGACTAGTTTCTCACATCTCATTAAACCGTTATTTGATTTGTTTAATTTTGGCTTAGTGTACTGTATGAATACAATTAATTGTGTTTTGTGATTCAACAAATCACAGTTAAAAGAAATGCATGACTTAATGTTTTGTGTATTGTCATGAATTAGAATAATAAAAATAATGTACACATAGTCCTTGACTTATGACCACAATTAAGCCCAAAAGTTCTGCTGTTAAGTGAGTCAGTTGATAAGTGAATTTAGTCCCATTTTACAACCTTTCTTGCCACAGTTGTTAAGTGAATCACTGTAGTTAAGTTAGTAATATGGTTGTTAAGTGAATCTGACTTCCCCATTGACTTTGCTTATCAGAAGATAGCAAGATAGAAGATCACATGACCCCAGGACTCTACAACCATCATAAATATGAGTCAGTTGCCAAGCATGTGAATTTTGATCATATGTCCATGGGGATGCTGCAATGGTTGTAAGTGTGAAAAATGGTCATAAATCACTTCTTTTCAGTGCCGTTGTAAATTTGAATGGTCACTAAGCAAACTATTATAAGTCGAGGACTACCTGTATTATTTGACTTACTTGGATTATTTTGGTATTTCCTCTTCCCCTCAAATACTTCATTAAGGTGGTGAGAATTCCATTTATAGCTTACAAACTGGGGGATTCAGCATACAGACTATCTGTTCATGATGTAAGACACACAATATGGACTTTTTCTCCCTTGAAATGCTGCTGGATCACAGACACTGAATCTAAATACATCTATTGCTCCTGTAGTAGGCCTTTCTGAGGAAAATACTTAGGTCCCATTGCGGGAGGGAGAGGCAGTTTAGTGTAATGGTTAAAGAGTCAGAGTAGAGAGTAGGAGGCCTTGAGTTCTAGTCTTGCCTCATTCACAAGGCCAGCTGGTGATTTTAGGGCAAGGGGAAGCAATTTCTGAAAATGCTGGCAAGAACATTGCAAGGGGAAGTCTCCATGAGTCAAAACTGACTTGAAGAAACACATTTGAATTGAACTAAGGAAGGAGATAAAGGATGTCTCAATTTAGATCTTTGCTTATTTTTTTTACTTAAAATATTTGTCTTTTGTTTCTTTTTTTTGTGCCTTCCTTATTTTCAAGGGTCAGCATTTTTAATTTTTGTTAAGCCTACAAAACTAAAAATTCTGAAGTGATCCTTTCTGGCTCTTGGCAGAGTATTTCAGACTTGGTTTCTCCTATCCACAGAAACCTTATAAGAGGTTGTTACTAGGCGTGAGTGGTTTATATTCTGAAAATAATATAAGACAAAACTATAAATCTAAACACTTACTTCCAGGGCTTACATTTAACCAGGTGTGGCAGAAGGGGAGGAAAAAAGAGTCAGGTCACATGATTGATGGGGGACCTTGGCTTCCTCTAGAACTTTTTTTTAAAAAATAACAATGCTTTGGGGTAAGGATATTGGCTGGTCCAGATATGATAATATCATATTGCTTACATGGTGAGCAATAACAAGAAGCTATCCTTAGTGATATTATTTGAGCAGAGATGTCTGCCAGGGTTAAAGTCCACTGAATTACACTTACCTCTTCTTAATCTTATCATGCCTGAATCAAGCTCTTGAGCTTTTTGGTTACAAATGTCATTTATAACTGTATCCAAAAAGAAAAGTTATATGTATATTTTCTTCTTAAAAAATAAGAAAATAATTTTAAATTTAAACTTTGCTATCCTTTTATAATTAGGTGTGTTTCTTACTTAGAGGCACCTCCATAGAATTTGCAATTTTCACTGATATTGGTAACCAGGATTATCCACATGCAAAATTCTTTGACTATTTCTTCTAAAAGGTAGGTATGCCTACAAATATCAGATTATTCTGTGAGAAACTCAAAAGATAAATAGGCAATTAAAAAAAATTAATAAAAATGCACAGGCACTTAAATTAGTGTAACTCCTAAACACCTGCACCAGTTTGTGGAATTGGGTTCCCAAATAATCACAGAGCTGGTTATTTCTTCATTTACTCTTGATTTCTTTCTTTATTACAGTGTGTCAGTGATTAATATCTATACATGCATATTCATTTTCCTTCTCTTTTTAAAAACAAAATCTGAAATTTGTTAATGGCTTATTATCACTATTTTTTATCTGCATATACAAAAGTTTATATTTAAGAAGTATAAATGTTCAGTAATTTGAACTTACTGTGTACAGAAATTTTTTGGGAAATAGCATAAGAACAATTCTTCCACTATGGGCCATTATTGGCTAAATTGTACTACTGTATGGCAAATAACCTCTGTTACTTATTAATCTGACATATAGAATAACCTCTGTGGTCAGCTTTATTTCTAAGACTGAGTTGAATTGCAGTGATCAGAGAATTACTACCCACTCAATTATCATTTATGCCATATGGTAAGACCACATGATTCATAGTGTCCAAATTTACTACCACTGAAAGTGACAAGAATTATATGCCAGCTGAAGTCCCAAACTCCAGCTTTTCTGAGAAGAGTTGAATTGGGGGGGTCACAAGCAGGTCACAAATGTTTGCCTTCTTGTTTTGTTTTGCTTAATCATTTCTGGATTTATGAAATATTTTATATTTCTCCTTGGGATAAGTTTGAAAGTAAAAGTGACTGTGATTCTAGTTTCCAAGTTAAGTGACAATGGTTTATCTCACCACTTACTATACCATAGGAACGTTCATCATGTTTCTTTGCTGAAAAACTGCCTTGGAAATAACAGGGCTTTTTCTAAAATCTTCTTGGATCATCTGTGTAATGTATTGAGTTAAAGTCTGAGAATTGAGATGCTGAGAACTGTGAAAAAATGGTTAGCAGGCCATGTGGCCAACAAGCCAGACTTTCTGTCTGCAGACTACTTATTATGCATTTAAACGGGAGAATACTGTGTTCCTATTGGCTGCCGCCTTTAGGCTGAGTTTATAAGTATGGGTGGAGCATTGGTTGTTAGTTTCTGTTTTGACCTTCAATAAAGAGAGTTGTTTTTCACCTACTGCCTCTTCAATGCTGTATCGAACAGAAAACATAATACTGGCGATGAGGGTGGGATCGTGCTGCCTCACCACGAAGAGCTGAGTCACTACAGAGGTTAGGCCTAGCAGACGCTTGGTTGGAACGTCCCCCCCTCACTCTATCCTACCAGTATGGAAACGCTGGAGGAGAGTGCTTCCAAGGATCCGCCCTAGAAGTCCCTTGGAAGTCTGCACAGCACGAGGCATTGAGAGGCCCGCAAAAAACTCACCATGGCTAAGATCAGAAAACTCTCTGAATTCGGGGTCACTCATCCAGAGAGATGGAGCTCCTACATCATGAGAGTTGAAAACTACCTGCAGGTTAACCAAGTTCGAGATGATGGTTTGAAAGCTGCAATGCTGCTGTATGTGTGCGGTCAGGCGACTTTTGATATCACTGAGAACTTGGTTGCACCAGACCCGCTCGAGTCCATCGCATACTCAGAACGTAAGAAGATGCTCAAATAACACTTTGAGCCCAAGCTATCGGTCATTGCCTGGCGGCATGTCTTTGAACAGCAAGACCAACACCCTGGTGAGTCCGCCGCCAACTTCATAGCTGATCTTCATCAAGCGGCCTGACTTTGTGAATTCAAAAACCTCGAAGAAAGACTTTGTGATTTAAGGAGTTGGGAGCTTCAACAGAAGATATTCGCAAAAGATGCATTGCGGGAGATCACGGCCGAAGAAGCAGCTGGCGGAGCCATCAAGGCCCCATGGCTCTCCAAAGCCCTCCTTGCACAGAGGCCATCCACCAAGAGGATGCCGAGAGAGTCGAAGACTCTGAATCGGACCACGAAGTCGATCAGTTACAGCAACCACCTGAAAGAAGGCCCCAACGACCAATTGACAAGATAGTTCCCTTTCCTCAATATGTCGGGTGTGGAGGCCGACACAAACAGCGGAATGCTGGTTCTGCACAGCAACATGCTGGGTGTGTGGCAACCAAGGCTACATCACCGCTGTTTGTAGGGATCGCAGGAGAGAACACTCGTCAGAAGAGTTGCTTCGGAAAGGTACTGGGGTTCCCGGACAAAACAGGGTGGGCTATTGCACTAGTAGAAGGAGCGTGTTTAGGACAGGTGCCTATCACCCACTCAAGGAGAAGTTGCGTCTCAAAGTCAAGTTGCAAGGGGTTCCTTGTGACATGGAGTTGGACACGGGGTCAGCTTTATCAATAATTTCCCAAAGGACTCTCCAGCAAATTTGTAGTCATAGCGGCAAGCAAGTTAAGCTCAGGCCGTCGAACCTCATCCTAACCAATTTCCAAAACTCCCGTGTAACAGTCAAGGGGAAGGCCATACTCGGGGTGCAGTTCAGGAATTTTGAGGGTCCCCTGGAAGTCATAGTAGTTGAGGGCAACCACAGTAGCCTCATCGGACTTGATTGGTTTGATGCATTGGGAATTCAAGTGACCGGGTTAAATAGGTTGCAGACATCAAGCCTCTCAGCAGTTTGTAAGGAATTTGCTGATGTTTTCAGCCCAGAGTTAGGAGAGTACAAAGGCTCCCAATTGCCCTCCGGCTTGACCCTACAATAGCACCAATAAGGATAAAGTCTCATCAGGTGCCTTTCGCCCTTAAGCAAAGAATCAATGCAGAGTTGGACAAGCTGTTGCTACAAGGCATTTTAGAGCTGGTGGATAGCAGTCCATGGGAAAATCCCATAGTTACGCCACTTAAGGCCAACGGTGAGGTCTGCATTTGTGCCGATTATAAATGCATGCTAAATAAAGCCCTCCAGCAGCACTCGTACCCAGTGCCTATAGTCAGCCACATTTTGGCATCTCTACAGGGAGGTTGCATTTTTCCCAAATTAGATTTGGCCCAGGCCTATCAGCAGCTGCCAGTGGACGATGCCATGACTGAGGCCCAGACTATAGTAACCCACAGGGGAGCTTTCAAGGTGTGGCAGTTACAGTTCGGGGTTAGTGTAGCCCCAGGCATTTTTCAGAGCATAATGGAGCAAATGCTCTGAAACATTCCAGTGTGTGCCCGTATTTCGATGATGTCCTCATAGCTGGGGAATCAGTCGAAATCCTAACTGCCAGGCTCAGGGCCGTTTTGCAGCATTTCCGCGAAGCGGGGCTGAAGCTAAAGCAGGAAAAATGTAAAATTGGGGTTACTTCCACAGAGTTCCTTGGTTTTCATATAGATGCCAAAGTCATTCATCCTGCTGAATCCAAGCTCAAAGCAATTCAGCAGGCACCCAGTCCCAAGACAAAAGGAGAACTTCAGGCCTTTTTGGGACTCCTTAATTTTTATCACGCCTTCCTTCCCCACAAGGCTACAGTGGCAGAGCCATTACATCGGCTCTTGGACAAGAAGGTGTTGTTGACCCATTTTAATGAGCAGCTTCCAATTAGTATTGTGTGGGATGCATCCCCGTATGGGATCGGAGCTGTGTTAAGCCATCCTAAGGCTGATGGGACACAAGTTCCCATAGCCTATTATTCTAGAACCGTCTCTTCAGTGGAACACAATTACTCACAGATCGATAGGGAGGCATTGGCCATCGTGGCGGGTATAAAAAGTTCCATGACTATTTGTATGGCCGCCATTTCACGGTCTTCACAGACCACAAGCCACTTCTAGGGTTGTTCACTATTTCTCCTAGGATGTTGAGGTGGTCAATATTTCTGTCCACTTATAGTTACTGTCTAATTCATAAACTGGGCAAAGAAATGGGCCACGCAGACGGCCTTAGTAGGTTACCCCTACCGCACTTAGAGCCAGACCCCGCTCCAGCTAACTGCATCCTGGCTATCCAGGATTTGCCGGAGTCTCCCCTTAACGCAGGGGATGTAGTTGCTGAGACAGCTTCAGACAACACGCTGAGTCGCGTGTTGAACTGTGTGCTCACAGGATGGCTGGAAACGTGCCCGGGGCCTAACTTTCAGAGGTTTTGGAGAAGGAAGAATGAGTTATCTGCTCATAAGGGTTGCATTTTGTGGGGCAGTTGGGTCATAATCCCCACCTTACTGAGGGCTAGAATCCTTGAATCTCTGCATGAGGGACATCCGGGAATAGTCCGGATGAAGGCACTTGTGCGAAGCTACCTTTGGTGGCCTGGGCTTGATAAAGATATCAAGGCCCAGGTCCATAGCTGCATTATTTACCAGCAGTCAAGGCCAGAAATGCCACACGCCCCGGTGCACAAATGGGAAACCACACAAGCCCCATGATCGAGGATTCATATTGATTTTGCAGGCCCCTTTCAGGGGCAACTCTTCCTCACAGTAGTGGCAGCCACTCCAAGTGGTTAGAGGTCGCTCCTGTATCCACTATGACTACTGCTAGGACCATCCAGGTTCTGCGCAGCATCTTTGCAATGCATGGGCTCCCTGATGTCATAGTTTCAGACAATGGGGCTCAATTTACTTTTGCAGAATTTCAGTCCTTTTTAAGGGTTAATATGATTAGGCACGCCATCTTGGCTCCTTTTCACCCGGCCTCTAACGGCCAAGCGGAATGCATGGTCAGAATGACCAAGGAAACCTTGAAGAGGATTGCAACTGGCAACTGGCACCATAGGCTGGCAGATTTTTTTTTATAACAAGTTTTATTAATTTTTCAATTTTTACATCCAAGTAATTAGGAAGCAGTGTGGTGATAGGATAATCAATAGTCCAATAACAAAATCATTCATGTATATCTCAAGTTACATCATTAAAGGTTCCCTCTCTGTTTCCCTTAATTATTATACCATGTACAAGTTAATACATTTCTAGCTAAAGCTCAATCAATCAATGCATTTATCAATAACATTTTACTTATACATATCCAAGTCCTGTTTTTAGGTTTTACTTAATTTCAATTACCATGTTGCAATTTAGCCTTTGATAACCAATATTTAAACTTTGAGTAACCTTAATTTCCCTCATTTCATTATAAGATAATTATCATAACTAGAATACACATATTGTTCCAAAATTTACATTCTTACTTTATTCACAGATATATTCTATTTCTCATCCTGGTAGCTCCTCATTTAGTAATAAGATATCTTTCATTACAATTAAAGCTATAATCTAACAGTTAATTTTAATTCCCATTATAGATCTAAATCCTAAATATTAAATCAATCAATATCTCTAAAAAACTCCTTAACCCATTAAGTAAATTTTTAAGTCCCATTTTTAAATCTAACTCTGGCTTTCTTTTTGTGCCAGACACGCTTCCATACCAGTGCCTTTAAATCGTCCAATGTGTCTTCCTTCATTCTCACAGATGTTGTTTGAATCAAGGGAAAACATCCAGTTATCAGTCTTTCAAAGGAACTGGCCCCTTTGTAGAGATTAGGTTGTTGCCCTAATAATTCAAATTTCCATGTTTGGTTTGGAATATTTATCATCAGTTCAGTCTGGTTTTCACCTTCTTCTTCCAGTTTCGTCTGAGTAGAATAAAAGATCGTATCCGGTGTTGTAATTGTTTGATTATCTAAATTGTCTAAGTTCTCAATGTAATGTGTTTGTTGATCAATTCTTGTTGCTTTTGGAGTTACAGATACTTTAGTTGGAGTCAGTGTTTGATTATCAAAGTTCTCAATAGGTTGTGCATATAGTTGTGTAGAATCCTCTTTGATGTTAAATTGGTCCTCTTCTGTTGTTTTTTGGCTTGTAAATTGATTAGTTGGAGTTTGGAATTCAATTTGTAGTTTTGGGGAAACATCTTTGGCTTTCACTCTGGAGCTCATTAGCTCAGTGACTTCAAGGATTTTTTTTCAAGTATAAGTTTATAGTTAAGTTGTGGGTAAAGTTCATCCATTTCTATGGTGATTAGAGATAGTCTTTTAGTGGAGGCTATGTTTAGTAAGAATCAGCCAATGTCCATCTCCACAATTTCTAGAAATTGTTTTTGCCACCTAGCTGTTTCCAATTCTTATCTTTTTTTGATAATGTGAAGGGCAAATCAAGAGAGTCAATAGGCCTCACCATTAAAAAAAAAACAATTGCAGTGCCAGGTTTCACCACAAATTGTCCCCAGTAGGCTATGAATTTTTTCCCCAGATGCCAATTAGCATTTTATTCAGTTAAAAAAGAAGAAAAAATGATATTTTTTGAAATTAATAGATAGAGAAGATGATGTCTCTATAATAGGAACTTTTGGGACCCCAAGGTATCTGAAAAACAAAAATCCAATTATCTAGTTGTTGAGATTAATTGTTCTTTTCTTTTCTTTCCAAAGCTTAGATTCCCAAGTATGCAAACGCCACTGTATTAAGAGCAGGGAAGAAATTTCAGGAAGCTTTCACAGGAAAGTAGTTAGGGTAAAAGAAAGGTAAGGAAATGTCTCACCCAGATTTTCCACGGTGCTTCATTGTGCTTAGTAGTGCTTTTGGCTTTTGGCTGGTACGGCTAAGTGATCGGCCATGTTAATGGCTGATCTTTTCTTCATCGATCCAAAGGAGCTGCCTTGGATCAAATGGAAGGGCTTCCGCCCTTCCGCAATCAAGCGAGGGTTCTCCTCAGCAGTAGTCACCCCTCCAGGGTGACTTTTGACCCTTTCCAGGGTCTTTCAATGAAGGGAAACTGGACGGCGGAGAGAGAGCTCTCCCCGCACGTCTGCTGGCACTGTGACCCAGAACCGGAAGCCAGGCTTGCAGATTTCTTACTCTGCCAATGCACAACATCCGGCACTTCTATGGGAAGAAGCCCAGCAGAATGAAGATGGGGGTGGTGCTTGATCACAAAGCTGGATTGCTTACATCCAGACAGGGTTGCTTCACAAGCACAGCAGCCAAAGACTCCAAGGCACTTGCAATTTGGTGACCCAGTGTGGGGGTGAAACTACGGGCAAGGGGCATGGTGGGTGGTAGCTGTGGTTGGTAAGTTGTCAGGGCCGCTCTCATACGAAGTGGTGCTGGAAGACGGTTGTGTGCTTTGCAGGCACATTGACCAGCTGCAACGGAGACTAGCAACCCAGCCGTTAGCTCATGACTCTGTTCAGGGGGAGGGGGAACACGATTGTGATCGTGTATCCGAGTCACCAAGTGAGGGCGAGACTTTCCGATTGCCAAACGGGGGTTTGCAAATGGTGAGACTGTCTCTAACTCAGGCACTTTGGCTATGGGAAAATGCCGTCAATCGGCTCCACATGTCGGTCTGGTGGACCCTACTCCACCAGCTCTACCTGTGACGGATGGGACACACAGCCCCAGTCTACCAAGCCTGGCAGGCGAGCTTGTAGACCAGGAGCTGACAGCAGCTCCGAAATGTTCAGAGCGGGCAAAAGGGCCACTGAAGTACTTAAATGACTACATAAGATTTCTGTCATTGTAAACCTGAATGCTTATGTATTTTTGTCATTGGAACAGTGTAATGTTTATGCACAAAGATATGCCATTTTGCCATTGGAACAATTGTAATGTTTTGCACAAACAGAAAAAAGGTTTTGTAAGTGTAAATGATCTAGGGGGAAGGGGTGTAATGTACTGAGTTAAAGTCTGAGAATTGAGATGCTGAGAACTGTGAAAAAACGGTTAGCAGGCCACGTGGCCAACAAGCCAGACTTTCTGTCTGCAGACTACTTATTATGCATTTAAGTGGGATAATACTATGTTTTTATTGGTTGCCGCCTTTAGGCTGAGTTTATAAGTATGGGTGGAGCATTGGTTGTTAGTTTCTGTTTTGACCTTCAATAAAGAGAGTTGTTTTTCACCTACTGCCTCTTCAGTGCCGCATCGAACAGAAAACATAATAATCTGCACTACAAAATAGATCTCAGACTAGGTATATATAGATGCCATCTTTAGAGATCTAACAAAACAAATATATTTTGAAAGAAAAATTATTGAATTTCTTGTTTCAAACAACAACAAACCCAAAAGCTGTGAAGTATTTTCCTAAATTAAGTTCCACTAAATGTAGTGGGACATCTAAAATAGGTTGTTCAAAGTTTTGAACAAATGTTTTACTTTCAGAAAGTCCATATGCAAGTACAGTATTGAAGCTGGTTCAGAAACAACATATACCCTGAATCTAAACAGAAAGTTCAGTGAGACAGTGTTTCAGTCTGTAACAGACAGCAGTCTACAGTATATACCGTGGTGGCGAACCTATGGCACGGGTGCCAGAGGCGGCACTCAGAGCCCTCTCTGTGGGCACACGCGTCGTCGCCCCAGTCCTAGGCCTTCAGCTGGGTTTTATAAAACTTTTTCGCTTTAGGCCTCCGCCGCTGTGTGCAAAAAAAAAAAAAGGTTCAATCAGTCAATTTCAACTTCTCGCAGGAAAAAAAAGATCTTGCAAAGTTGGAATTGATTGATTGAACTTTTTAGTCCCACCCAGTTTGCCGTTATCACTGCAGCCACGCCCATCCAATTGGCCATGCCCACCCAATGGGCCGCACCCACCCGGCACTCGACTATGCATAAGTGGGTTTTGGGTTGCAGTTTGGGCACTCAATCTTTAAAAGGTTTGCCATCACTGGTATATATCATAAGTATATACAATGTATACAATATAGAACTCATTACCATAATGCCTTAAATATAGTGAATTGCTAAGGAGCAATTGGCTAAGTACTATCACCATACAGTCAGCTTCGTGTCCTTATCTTGCTAGCCACTATATGGAAAAAAATGCTGGATTAGATAGGTCTTTCAGCTGATCCTACAAGTGTTTTTTTCTTTTTTAATGTTCTCAGTCTTAAATTTATTCCTTTGGAAATTGAACTTTTAAACAAAGAAATCCCATTCTCCCAGTGGGATTTATTTTTGAGTGGATTGCACTGAAGCTTATGAAAATGCTGTTTAATCATTGTAAAAATGCCCTGTCAGTTGGTTTTCTATTTCTCTTTTATGATTGTGAAAATACTGAATGCACGCACACATACACACACACACACAAACACACAGAAAGACCTACACACATGCACATACATATATACATATATGTATATGTATACATACACACACATATGTATGTATATAAGCACACACACAAACACCTGGCTTTTCCCCCTCCATTGCTCAATACATGATGAAGCATTTTCTTTTTTCTCTGTGTGGTCTCATTTGATTATAAGGCAGGAGCACCTGGCTGCATTCCATAGGTAATTAATTTGGTGTTAGATGGCAGGAAGACCAGCTTGGCTTCCAACTCAGTGCTTGTTCCCATCTTTAGATTGTATTCCACCCTGCCAGCTGGTAAATGAATGAAACCTTTCACAGTGAGTCTAATGGACCTGAAGAGTTGAATCACTGCCCTTGCCATCACTCCAGTTAATCAAGTGACAAACAGGGGCTAGGCTTCTACTATTGACATGCTATTTAGGGCTTCTGTTTTCAGGGTAAACGGGGGATTTTAGTAAGACAATTACATCTCCCCCCCCACATACCTCATAAATGTGAAATGTTCTTGTGAGATGGGGTGGGCTCTGGAGTTTCTTTAAAATTCAAATTGATTTTATCTATTGTTTAGAAATGGTTGCAGTGTGGGTCATGCAACACATGCAAGGATGAAAAATGAATATTAGAATCAAAACTCAGTTAAACTAATTTAATCTAGTATGTTCTCCATATAGAATAGCTATATGAAGGCAGTGAATAGCAGAAAGTACCAGAGGTTTTTTTCCTTCAAGTATCACGGGATCAACAATGTTTCCTTCTCCTGGTAATTCTACTTCAATTTTATAGGGTGGAAGAAAACATTTCAAAATGTTTGTCAAAGGAAAACTATTTTCATGGAGAGGAGGGTGATGCTCTTATGATATTATGTCCAAAGGACATTTATTTTTTATTTATATATTTTTATTTTGTATTTCTAAATGGCCTATTTCCCTTCAGAGTGCAAAATGTCCAGTCTTTCACTCTTCATTTCTTCAGCAACCTCCCTGGCTTCCAGTGTTTTAACTCCATCCCAAAGGAAAACATCAGTAGGAAACTCTCTCTCTCCTGTCTCTCTCCTTCACCCCCTCTGTGTTCCAATTACAAGTGTGTGAGTGTATGTGTGTGTGCGTGTTTGTGTGTTCCAGTTATAGTTCATAAATAGGGATGGAAGCTCATGAGATATATAAAAAGGAGGGAAAAATCCCCCCACAACTTCCACGATCCAGATTAAATATAAAATTTTATACCAAAATAAATTTAAAGGCTTCCTTAGTATGATACTGAGAGCAGAAGTATTTTTGCATAAAATAGCAAAAGGGTCAAAAGATGCTATCAAGTGTTTAGGATAAAATATGGGCCAGGTGAATAGAGCCTCATAGTGTGTTGTGATTAGCAGAACAGATTTAATTAATGTTAATTCAGGACATACTCGGTACTTTGCCCATTTAGTTGAAAAATTCCATTGGAGACTTATGGAAAAGACATCATTTGATTTGTATGAGATGTTGCATTTTTTTGTTCCCAGATTAATAATTTGTGTCCAAAATATGTTTAGATCAGTCAGAAAAAATAGTCAATATAAAACCATTGCATTTTCATTAGTGTGATAAATTGGAATAATTATTAACTTATATATGTCTAAGATACTGAGATATTTGTCTCTGCAGACCCGCAATGATGAAAAATTCAATAGGCCCCAACATTTTAATTGCTGAATTTGTTTCTTTGAAAAAAGCATTTCATTCTTGTACTAACAAGGATTTAATTATGTTTCCAAGTAAGAATTTTTCTTCTCCTTATTATACATGATAATATAATCTATTTTATCAACACTGTAATTATCAAACCGATTGGGTTGGTTTAGACCTTGGTTTCATAGGACCTAGCAGAACTAGAGTTTATGTGTTGTGATATATAATGAAAAATAGAGATTAATAATTTGAGTTCTTTAACAATAGTGAAATGAATGTTAAATGTGAGTTGCCGAACTCTTTGACTGGGTGTCTTCTCAATCTCAGGTCTTCTACCAGAAGCTTGGGAGTTTGGGGGTTCTGTGCAGAATCGTAGCTGTTCCTAACACTGCACTCTTCTGAACAGAAAGCTGTGAGGTTGTTCCTGGAATCTATTGGCACCACTCTCCCAGTTCAGGAGTCACAGCCCTAAGTGCTTTTACCACCACTGGGACCAGGTTGACTTTTACTTTCCATACTCTTGCTAATCTTCCTACAAGGTCTGGTATTTTTCCAAGCTTGTCTTACTCCTTTTTTCTGATATTGCTGCTAGTTAGCATCAGTACATCTATCATCACCACTGTCTTCCAGTCCTTGTCTACTGTCATAATGTCTGATTGATTGGACAGTACCTGTTTGTCTGTCTGGATCTGGAAGTCGTACTTATTCTGCACAACCTTCTGTGGAATCTCCCATCATGACTTAGGAAGGTCCAGTCTTTGCTGGGATTGGATGTTACTGTCTTTCTTGCCACATCATCATGGTTTCCATTTGACTGTGGGATACTAAGCTACTTTAGCTAGTCTAGAGTCTGCTATGTTATCTGCTGATAGTTCCACCCCATCAGTCATAATTACCTTCCCTCTCTTTACTATCATCCAGCCACAATTCTCTGTCATCCACTTATGACATCCCGGTGTCCTCAGTGTAGATCTGTGTCAAATGCATCAGTAAATCTATGTCTCATTCATTATCCAGATGTATAGCAGCTTTTGTTTCTTTGTTGTACTTGCAGCCTCCAAAGCCAGGAAAATTGGCATTTACCTATGTGCTCTGTTTGGACAATTCTACATTCTTAGTCAAGCAGAAGTTAATATTCTAGAGCTCCAAAGTTCTGTCCTTCCCTTCCAAAAACTCTAAGCAGACTGCAGGCCTAGAAAGAGAATTTTAGTCCACTGGTTTTGTGGATTCCTCAGAAGATTCAGCAAGATAAAATTTCTGTGCACAAAATTTCCCTACTGAAATTACAGCTATCTCTCCCAAAAGACCATGTCTTTGTAACTTCCAACCTAGTTACTACATTTTTTTCTTTTTATGGGCCTGTGATCTCTTGGTTTGGGGTGGAGTCTAGCAACTGAACGGAGCTGAGTATTTATGGCCAGATGCCCTTCCTGATGACTACACAGAATTCACAGCAGATATTTTGTCTCTGCACCCTGATAGACAAACATCTGATGGTGCCTAGGATTGAACTCTCAATTTTATGAGTGAGAAGTGACACCTCTAGGGCACATGCTGCTCCTAACCTAATTATTATATTACTAAGATAAAAAAACCAGAGGAAAATTTTCAAGAGCTTCAGTACAGAGATTCATAGTAATGAAGTAATGGAGGGCAAGAAAAGAGAATCTAAAACTTGCAGTGTGAAATCATTATTATTCTGTGATCTATATCCAGGATGTTTCTCCTCTATAGATACCAACCTAAATCATTCCAACAGGATTCTTTGGAACAATTATCTTTGGAAACTTGAACTCTATTTTGGAGAGGATTTCTGTCTCCAAAAATGTCTTCCTTACATTTTTATCCCAATCCCCTTAAAGTAGAGGCTTGGCAATGTCAACTGCATCAATGTGACAGCTATAACTGGGTGATTGTTGATGATGATGTGTACTACATATTAAAAAAAGCAGGGCTTTGATTGCCTGTTTTCACTTACAAATTTGATACTGTTAATCTTCCCTACAAACATCCTGTCTTGAAATATATCTCTATATCCCTTTCTTCTTTTGTATGTACTTTATTTTATATTTCAGCTTGAATTAGTAATTTCACGCACACAAACACAAACACACACATTGAAAAGTGGTTGGCTTTAGTTGCACAGCTGGCATCTTGACTTTTTTGCTCCCATTCTTTTCTTCTGAAAGATAATTGTAGCAGTCAATTATCTTTGTTTTTGCTGCACAGGTAGGCTAGTTCTAGATTTACTACCTAATCAGTAGCTGTTTGGTTAGCTTGCTTTGTCAGAGAACTTAGGGCTCTTTGAAAACTAGGCATTTTTGAAGAAGTATAAAACCTGGTGTGAAATGACCTACCCTGCAGGTCAGCCAACCCCACCATACATTGAATAGTTTGCAATATATGTCAGTTTTCATACATCTACAAACTGCTGGGGGTTGCTGCTTGCTTAAGGAAGAAAACTAGAACACTTAAGGATACCTTAAGATGGTGTTACTTACCAAAAGACTAAGGTGAGAGGCGAATGCCTACATAGTATGCTAACATCCCCAAGATGAATCTAAAGAAACCAGTTGACTGGCAACACCAATCTCACTTGGTCCAATCTCTGAAAATGAAGTAGGATCAGTTCTGCTTTAAACTTTGTGGGAGACCATCATGGAATCCAAAATTTACAGGTTGAAATGGAAAGTTGAGAAAAGAACACAGAAGAAGGCAAATGCAAACCACTTCTACATGATAGCCAAAAGAACTGTATGGACACAATAGCTGTATACTCTATATGGATGCATCCAGGACTCATTATAATTTAAATTCAGTTCTATGGAGACTCTACTGTTTTTCTTTTATTTTGGACATATATACCAGTAACAGATTTTGTTCCCAAACACTGTAAAATAATTCTTTTTTTTTTTTTTTGGTTAACTCTCAGGTCATTGCAAAAGGATGTCAACAAAATGAAAAAACATGCCAGGCTGGAAAACATGTGCCAAGATAGCTGCATATTTTTCTTAAACAGAATATTTCCATTTTTCCCCCAGGGAATTTGTAGGTTTCATAATTTTTAACTCATTGTATGATTTTGCAGAAAACAAGTATCCTTGTTTTTTGAAACTTTTATAAAGCAGTGTGCTTAGAAGACCAAAATGCCAGATCAGAAGGGTTAAATCTTTTCTAGGTCAAAGATCATGTAGGCCCTTTGCTGAATTGAAGGTAGGAAGAGTTGGTTTAATTTTTCTGACTTCCTAGTTCCAGAGCAACTTTTAAATGAGTTGTGTATTTGTCACAGTTCATAAATAATCACAAAGAAGAGTAAATATCAAGATAGTAAATATCAAGATTTTCTCCAAAGAAAGAACAAGAAGCACTGGATGGAAACTAATCAAGTAGAGAAACAACCTAGAACTAAGGAGATATTTCCTGGCAGAACAATTAATCATTGGAACAAGCTGCCTTGAGAAGTTTTGGCTGCTCCAACACTGGAATTTTTAAGAAGAGATTGGACAACCATTTGTCTTAAATGGTACAGGATTTCCTGCTTCACTAGGAGCTGGACTAAAAGACCTCCAAGGTCCCTCCCTACTCTATTTTTCTGTAAAAGATGGTGAACATGATGATGTAATTAAAGCTGCTGGCTTTTATTGCATTTTGGAAGCTGTATGTCCCTAACATACAACATACAACTTCTAGCATATTTTCCTCCTAAATAAATAATAAAAATATTATTTTCCAACTTATGCTGGCTCAAGTGGTTTGCTAGTTGCATTTAACTATTGCATGAAAAAACTTCTTTTCCCTTTCCAGCCCAAGTGAAAACCTTCTAGGCAGTTTATGCAAGGAAATCAAGCATTAAGACTGATTTTACTATAGGATATATAATTTCATCTTAATGTACCATGTAAGAGGAGGTGTAGTCATTATATAAAATTCTAATCCTATAATAACTCTGTGTACAGGCAATCCACAATGAACCAAAATGGCTGGTCCATCATATATAGATCTGTTTTGTTTGTTTTTGAGAGCTTTTCATATCAAGATTACTTTTCATTAAATTTGGTCTGACATCAAATGATGGAAATAATTCATCATCTGTGCTTCAATCTAGAAGAGAAGAAATAAATTGATTGGTATACTCAACAACAATGATAGTAAGATTGATTTGGAAGTATGGGTGCTCATAATTGCAGCCATAGCTAACTTCCCTGATCCATTCTTCAATTCAAAATAAATTTTGTTTTCCCTCTCACTGAGTCAGATTTCATTTTGCTATTTAAAAAAAGCACAATAATGGGAAAAAGATGCTTTCACTTCTCCTTTTGCTCCTCCTCTTTCCCCCTAGCTTTAAAACAGAATTTTTTTCATTTCGTCAGTATATAAAGAGCAAAAAACATTATTCACTCTCATTGCTCCTTAGATTTCTGGGAAGTCACAGAACAAGGAACAGAGTAAGAAACCAAGGCGTGCTTGTTGGAAAAAGGAGTAAGTAATTGTTAAAAATTCGATGAGGTATGTTAGTTGTCATGGCTTTTATAGTCTGTATCTGGGATGAAAAAAAGAAGAGTATGAATTTGATTCTCTGTTTATGAGTTTTTCTATTTGTATTTTTTTATATATAAAAGAACATTCCTGATTCCTCTTGTTTACCAGTATATCCTGATACCCTACTTCACTAACTAATGGGAATAGGTGAAGGTATTTACAAGTAAGCTTGGGGACTTTTTAGATAATTTATTTCTTTTCATCCTGATCAAAACCCAGTAGTTTTTAAGTTATCAAAAATAGGTATTTCTCTAAATGAGGTGTATATGCTACAAACAAACTGAATTCTCAGATTATTTTAAGTTTGGAAAAATAATAGTAAATTATTTGTCCTTTGTTTGTCATTTCTCCATTAGACTATAATTGACTTAACATGGGGCTGCCAGCATTAAATGATTCAGTAGGATAATACCTATGCTGATGGAGCTGCACTGATTGCTTATAGGATTTTGGGCCCAATTCAAGGTTTGGATCACCTCCCAGAAAGCTTATCCAAGAAGAATTTGCCCACCCTACACAGTCTAGCAGAGAGAAAGACTCAGATGTGCTACTACCTTGATGATCTGCAAGAAATAGTTAGGACAGTTTTGTTTCAATAGCCATTCAGTTGCAAGGGCAGCAATACTTTTATGATTAGTATTGTTTTATTTATGAATTGTTTTTTGTGTTTCATGTATGTCAATGTTTTTATATATTATGAATAATGTAGAATTGCAGAATTCATTATGTAAGATATGTTACATTAGCCAGCATATAAGTGTGGATAAACAAACATTGTATATATTTTAGGCCAAATAGATTCTTGCTGGACAGCAACTGAATTGATTTCCAAGTCTGTCTGTCTGTCTGTCTGTCTGTCTGTCTGTCTGTCTGTCTGTCTGTCTGTCTGTCTGTCTGTCTGTCTGTCTGTCTGTCTGTCTATCTATCTATCTATCTATCTATCTATCTATCTATCTATCTATCTATCTATCTATCTATCTATCTATCTATCTATCAGGCTATTACTCCAAATATTTGATATTTGATATTTATGATGAAAAGTTTTTCAGTATAATTCCATAATCTTTTATAGATAATTAGCTGTTTCCCCCCCTAAAGGATTTCAAGTTTCAAGTTTATTGCATTTATATCCCGCCCTTCTCCTAGTGGACTCAGGGCGGCTTACAGCCAATTAAAAACAGAACAATCGATACAAATCTACAAAATTTAAAATCAATTAAAAGATATATTCAATAGGCCTATTCTTATTTTAAAATTAATTAGAAACCAATTTAAAATGTCCCTAGGCCAGTCCTGCCT